>NW_027040451.1:329541-339966 GCF_034236695.1 Oncorhynchus nerka
TGACCATTTAGTGATAGATTCTAATGTCTCCTCTGGCCTTCCTGACCATTTTAGTGATAGATTCTAATGCCTCCTCTGGCCTTCCTGACCATTTGAGTGATAGATTCTAATGTCTCCTCTGGCCTTCCAGACCATTTAGTGATAGATTCTAATGTCTCCTCTCCTGACCTGGCCTTCCAGACCATTTAGTGATAGATTCTATCGTCTCCTCTGGCCTTCCTTGACCATTTAGTGATATATTCTAATGTCTCCTCTGGCCTTCCAGACCATTTAGTGATAGATTCTAATGTCTCCTCTGGCCTTCCTGACCCATTTAGGGTGATAGATTCTAATGTCTCCCTCTGGCCTTCCTGACCATTTAGTGATAGATTCTAATGTCTCCTCTGGCCTTCCTGACCATTTAGTGATAGATTCTAATGTCTCCTCTGGCCTTCCAGACCATTTAGTGATAGATTCTAATGTCTCCTCTGGCCTTCCTGACCATTTAGTGATAGATTCTAATGTCTCCTCTGGCCTTCCAGACCATTTAGTGATAGATTCTAATGTCTCCTCTGGCCTTCCTGACCATTTAGTGATAGATTCTAATGTCTCCTCTGGCCTTCCTGTCCATTTAGTGATAGATTCTAATGTCTCCTCTGGCCTTCCTGACCATTTAGTGATAGATTCTAATGTCTCCTCTGGCCTTCCTGACCATTTAGTGATAGATTCTAATGTCTCCTCTGGCCTTCCTGACCATTTAGTGATAGATTCTAATGTCTCCTCTGGCCTTCCTGACCATTTAGTGATAGATTCTAATGTCTCCTCTGGCCTTCCTGACCATTTAGTGATAGATTCTAATGTCTCCTCTGGCCTTCCTGACCATTTAGTGATAGATTCTAATGTCTCCTCTGGCCTTCCTGACCATTTAGTGATAGATTCTAATGTCTCCTCTGGCCTTCCTGACCATTTAGTGATAGATTCTAATGTCTCCTCTGGCCTTCCTGACCATTTAGTGATAGATTCTAATGTCTCCTCTGGCCTTCCTGACCATTTAGTGATAGATTCTAATGTCTCCTCTGGCCTTCCTGACCATTTAGTGATAGATTCTAATGTCTCCTCTGGCCTTCCTGACCATTTAGTGATAGATTCTAATGTCTCCTCTGGCCTTCCTGACCATTTAGTGATAGATTCTAATGTCTCCTCTGGCCTTCCTGACCATTTAGTGATAGATTCTAATGTCTCCTCTGGCCTTCCTGACCATTTAGTGATAGATTCTAATGTCTCCTCTGGCCTTCCTGACCATTTAGTGATAGATTCTAATGTCTCCTCTGGCCTTCCTGACCATTTAGTGATAGATTCTAATGTCTCCTCTGGCCTTCCTGACCATTTAGTGATAGATTCTAATGTCTCCTCTGGCCTTCCTGACCATTTAGTGATAGATTCTAATGTCTCCTCTGGCCTTCCTGACCATTTAGTGATAGATTCTAATGTCTCCTCTGGCCTTCCTGACCATTTAGTGATAGATTCTAATGTCTCCTCTGGCCTTCCTGACCATTTAGTGATAGATTCTAATGTCTCCTCTGGCCTTCCTGACCATTTAGTGATAGATTCTAATGTCTCCTCTGGCCTTCCTGACCATTTAGTGATAGATTCTAATGTCTCCTCTGGCCTTCCTGACCATTTAGTGATAGATTCTAATGTCTCCTCTGGCCTTCCTGACCATTTAGTGATAGATTCTAATGTCTCCTCTGGCCTTCCTGACCATTTAGTGATAGATTCTAATGTCTCCTCTGGCCTTCCTGACCATTTAGTGATAGATTCTAATGTCTCCTCTGGCCTTCCTGACCATTTAGTGATAGATTCTAATGTCTCCTCTGGCCTTCCTGACCATTTAGTGATAGATTCTAATGTCTCCTCTGGCCTTCCTGACCATTTAGTGATAGATTCTAATGTCTCCTCTGGCCTTCCTGACCATTTAGTGATAGATTCTAATGTCTCCTCTGGCCTTCCTGACCATTTAGTGATAGATTCTAATGTCTCCTCTGGCCTTCCTGACCATTTAGTGATAGATTCTAATGTCTCCTCTGGCCTTCCAGACCATTTAGTGATAGATTCTAATGTCTCCTCTGGCCTTCCTTACCATTTAGTGATATATCCTAGTCACCCCTCTGGCCTTCCTGACCATTTAGTGATAGATTCTAATGTCTCCTGGGCCTTCCTGTTGACCATTTAGTGATAGATTCTAATGTCTCCTCTGGCCTTCCAGACATTTAGTGATAGATTCTAATGTCTCCTCTGGCCTTCCTGACCATTTAGTGATAGATTCTAATGTCTCCTCTGGCCTTGACCATTTAGTGATATATTCTAATGTCTCCTCTGGCCTTCCTGACCATTTAGTGATAGATTCTAATGTCTCCTCTGGCCTTCCTGACCATTTAGTGATAGATTCTAATGTCTCCTCTGGCCTTCCTGACCATTTAGTGATAGATTCTAATGTCTCCTCTGGCCTTCCTGACCATTTAGTGATATATTCTAATGTCTCCTCTGGCCTTCCTGACCATTTAGTGATATATTCTAATTTAGTGATAGATTCTAATGTCTCCTCTGGCCTTCCTGACCATTTAGTGATAGATTCTAATGTCTCCTCTGGCCTTCCTGACCATTTAGTGATAGATTCTAATGTCTCCTCTGGCCTTCCTGACCATTTAGTGATATATTCTAATGTCTCCTCTGGCCTTCCTGACCATTTAGTGATAGATTCTATCGTCTCTGGCCTTCCAGACCATTTAGTGATAGATTCTAATGTGGCCTCCTGACCATTTAGTGATAGATTCTAATGCCTTCCTGACCATTTAGTGATAGATTCTAATGTCTCCTCTGGCCTTCCAGACCATTTAGTGATAGATTCTAATGTCTCCTCTGGCCTTCCTGACCATTTAGTGATAGATTCTAATGTCTCCTCTGGGCCTTCCTGACCATTTAGTGATATATTCTATGTCTCCTCTGCCTTCCTGACCATTTAGTGATAGATTCTAATGTCTCCTCTGGCCTTCCAGACCATTTAGTGATAGATTCTAATGTCTCCTCTGGCCTTCCTGACCATTTAGTGATAGATTCTAATGTCTCCTCTGGCCTTCCAGACCATTTAGTGATAGATTCTAATGTCTCCTCTGGCCTTCCTTACCATTTAGTGATATATCCTAATGTCTCCTCTGGCCTTCCTGACCATTTAGTGATAGATTCTAATGTCTCCTCTGGCCTTCCTGACCATTTAGTGATAGATTCTAATGTCTCCTCTGGCCTTCCAGACCATTTAGTGATAGATTCTAATGTCTCCTCTGGCCTTCCTGACCATTTAGTGATAGATTCTAATGTCTCCTCTGGCCTTCCTGACCATTTAGTGATATATTCTAATGTCTCCTCTGGCCTTCCTGACCATTTAGTGATAGATTCTAATGTCTCCTCTGGCCTTCCTGACCATTTAGTGATAGATTCTAATGTCTCCTCTGGCCTTCCTGACCATTTAGTGATAGATTCTAATGTCTCCTCTGGCCTTCCTGACCATTTAGTGATAGATTCTAATGTCTCCTCTGGCCTTCCTGACCATTTAGTGATAGATTCTAATGTCTCCTCTGGCCTTCCTGACCATTTAGTGATAGATTCTAATGTCTCCTCTGGCCTTCCTGACCATTTAGTGATAGATTCTAATGTCTCCTCTGGCCTTCCTGACCATTTAGTGATAGATTCTAATGTCTCCTCTGGCCTTCCTGACCATTTAGTGATAGATTCTAATGTCTCCTCTGGCCTTCCTGACCATTTAGTGATAGATTCTAATGTCTCCTCTGGCCTTCCTGACCA
The DNA here is from genome assembly GCF_034236695.1 of Oncorhynchus nerka. Taxonomy (NCBI): domain Eukaryota; kingdom Metazoa; phylum Chordata; class Actinopteri; order Salmoniformes; family Salmonidae; genus Oncorhynchus; species Oncorhynchus nerka. Next base: position 333,379 of record NW_027040451.1, read on the forward strand.
TTTAGTGATAGATTCTAATGTCTCCTCTGGCCTTCCTGACCATTTAGTGATAGATTCTAATGTCTCCTCTGGCCTTCCTGACCATTTAGTGATAGATTCTAATGTCTCCTCTGGCCTTCCTGACCATTTAGTGATATATTCTAATGTCTCCTCTGGCCTTCCCTGACCATTTAGTGATAGATTCTAATGTCTCCTCTGGCCTTCCTGACCATTTAGTGATAGATTCTAATGTCTCCTCTGGCCTTCCTGACCATTTAGTGATAGATTCTAATGTCTCCTCTGGCCTTCCTGACCATTTAGTGATAGATTCTAATGTCTCCTCTGGCCTTCCTGACCATTTAGTGATAGATTCTAATGTCTCCTCTGGCCTTCCTGACCATTTAGTGATAGATTCTAATGTCTCCTCTGGCCTTCCTGACCATTTAGTGATAGATTCTAATGTCCTCTGGCCTTCCTGACCATTTAGTGATAGATTCTAATGTCTCCTCTGGCCTTCCTGACCATTTAGTGATAGATTCTAATGTCTCCCTGGCCTTCCTGACCTAATGTCTCCTCTGGCCTTCCTGACCATTTAGTGATAGATTCTAATGTCTCCTCTGGCCTTCCTGACCATTTAGTGATGATTCTAATGTCTCCTCTGGCCTTCCTGACCATTTAGTGATAGATTGTCTCCTCTGGCCTTCCTGACCATTTAGTGATAGATTCTAATGTCTCCTCTGGCCTTCCTGACCATTTAGTGATAGATTCTAATGTCTCCTCTGGCCTTCCTGACCATTTAGTGATAGATTCTAATGTCTCCTCTGGCCTTCCTGACCATTTAGTGATAGATTCTAATGTCTCCTCTGGCCTTCCTGACCATTTAGTGATAGATTCTAATGTCTCCTCTGCCTTCCTGACCATTTAGTGATAGATTCTAATGTCTCCTCTGACCATTTAGTGATAGATTCTAATGTCTCCTCTGGCCTTCCTGACCATTTAGTGATAGATTCTAATGTCTCCTCTGGCCTTCCTGACCATTTAGTGATAGATTCTAATGTCTCCTCTGGCCTTCCTGACCATTTAGTGATAGATTCTAATGTCTCCTCTGGCCTTCCTGACCATTTAGTGATAGATTCTAATGTCTCCTCTGGCCTTCCTGACCATTTAGTGATAGATTCTAATGTCTCCTCTGGCCTTCCTGACCATTTAGTGATAGATTCTAATGGCCTTCTGACCATTTAGTGATAGATTCTGGCCTTCCTGACCATTTAGTGATAGATTCTAATGTCTCCTCTGGCCTTCCTGACCATTTAGTGATAGATTCTAATGTCTCCTCTGGCCTTCCTGACCATTTAGTGATAGATTCTAATGTCTCCTCTGGCCTTCCTGACCATTTAGTGATAGATTCTAATGTCTCCTCTGGCCTTCCTGACCATTTAGTGATATATTCTAATGTCTCCTCTGGCCTTCCTGACCATTTAGTGATAGATTCTAATGTCTCCTCTGGCCTTCCTGACCATTTAGTGATAGATTCTAATGTCTCCTCTGGCCTTCCTGACCATTTAGTGATAGATTCTAATGTCTCCTCTGGCCTTCCTGACCATTTAGTGATAGATTCTAATGTCTCCTCTGGCATTTAGTGATAGATTCTGTCTCTGGACCATTTAGTGATAGATTCTAATGTCTCCTCTGGCCTTCCTGACCATTTAGTGATAGATTCTAATGTCTCCTCTGGCCTTCCTGACCATTTAGTGATAGATTCTAATGTCTCCTCTGGCCTTCCTGACCATTTAGTGATAGATTCTAATGTCTCCTCTGGCCTTCCTGACCATTTAGTGATAGATTCTAATGTCTCCTCTGGCCTTCCTGACCATTTAGTGATATAGATTCTAATGTCTCCTCTGGCCTTCCTGACCATTTAGTGATAGATTCTAATGTCTCCTCTGGCCTTCCTGACCATTTAGTGATAGATTCTAATGTCTCCTCTGGCCTTCCTGACCATTTAGAAGTAGATTCTAATCGTCTCCTCTGGCCTTCCTGACCATTTAGTGATATATTCTAATGTCTCCTCTGGCCTTCCTGACCATTTAGTGATAGATTCTAATGTCTCCTCTGGCCTTCCTGACCATTTAGTGATAGATTCTAATGTCTCCTCTGGCCTTCCTGACCATTTAGTGATAGATTCTAATGTCTCCTCTGGCCTTCCTGACCATTTAGACCATTTGATAGATTCTAATGTCTCCTCTGGCCTTCCTGACCATTTAGTGATATATTCTAATGAAGTGAAGGATAAAGCCCATATTGTAGGAGTTTTTAACATGCACTTAATATCTTCTTGTTCATTTTCTAATAATGGTGGGAACCAGGCCTCTAATGTCAGCTCTGTTACAGTCAACTATAATATAGGCCCTCATGTGAACCATTTTAACTTTCAGCCTGTTTCTTATACTGAGGTATTTAAAGCACTAAAGGCTACAGACCCTAAAAAGTCTGCAGGTCCAGACAACCTGGACCCCCTCTACCTCTTAAAGATAGCAGCTGGTATTATTACTGAACCTGTGGCTCATATTTTCAACTTGAGTCTCTTGACCAATTCCATACCCAGCATTTTGGAAATCAGCTTATGTCCTCCCACTGCTAAAGGGTGGAGATCCCTCAGATGCTAATAACTATTGTTCTATCTCTAAACTCCCTATCCTGGCCAACGTCTGTGAATCCCTATAGTGAACTCACAGTTAAAAAACATCTTCATTGAAAAGAACATACTGAGTGGGGTTCTGTCTGGCTTTAGATCGGGGCACAGTACCACAACTGCAGCTATGGCAGTGGCAAACGACATCATTAACATCATTATGGCTGCAGGGGCAGTACTGAGTAGCTTGGATGAAAAGGTGCCCATTGTAAACGGCCAGCTCCTCAGTCTCAGTTGCTAATATATGTATATTATTATTAGTATTGGATAGACAACACTCTAAAGTTTCCAAAACTGTCAAAATATTGTCTGTGAGTATAACAGAACTGATATTGCAGGCGAAACCCTGAGGAAAATCAAAACAGGAAGTGGCTTCTATTTTGAAAACTCCATGTTCCATAGCCTCCCTTTGCTCCAGTTAAAAGGATATGAACCAGATTCCTTTTCCTATCGCTTCCTCAAGGTGTCAACAGTTTTCAGACATAATTTCAGGCTTTTATTTGAAAAATGAGCCAGAACGATAACATCGCGTCAGTGGTCACAGAGTTTTGCTTTGGATAACTATTGCTTTTCCCTCTCCTACTGTGAAAGACATTTGCGGATGATATATTATCGATTATATATTTTAAAAACAACCTGAGGATTGATTATAAAAAACGTTTGACATGTTTCTGTGGACATTACGGATACTATTTGGAATTTGTCTGCGTTGTCATGACCGCTCTTTCCTGTGGATTTCTGAACATAACGCGACAAACAAACTGAGGTATTTTGGATCTAAAATAATCTTTATGGAACAAAAGGAACATTTATTGTGTAACTGGGAGTCTCGTGAGTGAAAAACATCCAAAGATCATCAAAGGTAAACGCTTCATTTGATTGCTTTTTCTGACTTTCGTGACCGAGCTACCTGATGCTAAATGAACTTAATGTTTTATCGTGCGATGAGTAAACTTACACAAACGCTGGATTGCTTTTGTAAAGCATCATTTCAAAATCTGACACGACAGGTGGATTAACAGATATTGCTATATTGCACTTGTGATTTCATGAATATAAATATTTAAAGTAATTTACAAAATAGCCTCCAACACTCTACTCAGCAAATTGGATGCAGTCTAACACAGTGCCATCCGTTTTGTCACCAAAGCCCCATATACTACCCACCACTGCGACCTGTATGCTCTCATTGGCTGGCTCTCGTTTCGTATTTGCGCCAAACCCACTGGCTCCAGTTCATCTATAAGTCTTTGCTAGGTAAAGCCCCGCCTTATCTCAGCTCACTGGTCACCATAGCATCACCCACCCGTAGCATGCGCTCCAGCAGGTATATTTCACTGTTCAACCCCAAAGCCAATTCCTCATTTGGCCGCCTTTCCTTCCAGTTCTCAGCTGCCAATGACTGGAACCAATTGCAAAAGTCACTGAAGCTGGAGACTCATATCTCCATCACTAACTTTAAGCATCAGCTGTCAGAGCAGCTCACAGATCATTGCATCTGTAAATAGCCCATCCAACTACCTCATGCCCATATTTTTTTTCTCCTTTGCACCCCAGTATCTCTATTTGCACATTCATCTTCTGCACATCTATCACTCCAGTGTTTAATTGCTAAATTGTAATTACTCCGCCACTACGGCCTATTTATTGCTTTACCACCCTAATCTTACCAAATCTGTACACACTGTATATAGATGTTTTTCTATTGTTATTGACTGTATGTTTGTTTACTCCATGTGTAACTCTGTGTTGTTGTTTGTGTTGCACTGCTTTGCTTCATCTTGGCCAGGTCACAGATGTAAATGAGAACTTGTTCTCAACTGGCCTACCTGGTTAAATAAAGGTGTTCTCAACTAGCCTACCTGGTTAAATAAAGGTGTTCTCAACTAGCCTACCTGGTTAAATAAAGGTGTTCTCAACTGGCCTACCTGGTTAAATAAAGGTGTTCTCAACCAGCCTACCTGGTTAAATAAAGGTGTTCTCAACTAGCCTACCTGGTTAAATAAAGGTGTTCTCAACTAGCCTACCTGGTTAAATAAAGGTGTTCTCAACTAGCCTACCTGGTTAAATAAAGGTGTTCTCAACTAGCCTACCTGGTTAAATAAAGGTGTTCTCAACTGGCCTACCTGGTTAAATAAAGGTGTTCTCAACCAGCCTACCTGGTTAAATAAAGGTGTTCTCAACTAGCCTACCTGGTTAAATAAAGGTGTTCTCAACTAGCCTACCTGGTTAAATAAAGGTGTTCTCAACTAGCCTACCTGGTTAAACAAAGGTACTCTCAACTAGCCTACCTGGTTAAATAAAGGTGTTCTACCTGGTTAAATAAGGTGTTCTCAACTAGCCTACCTGGTTAAATAAAGGTGTTCTCAACTAGCCTACCTGGTTAAATAAAGGTGTTCTCAACTGGCCTACCTGGTTAAATAAAGGTGTTCTCAACTGGCCTACCTGGTTAAATAAAGGTGTTCTCAACTAGCCTACCTGGTTAAATAAAAGGTGTTCTCAACTGGCCTATCTGGTTAAATAAAGGTGTTCTCAACTAGCCTACCTGGTTAAATAAAGGTGTTCTCAACTGGCCTACCTGGTTAAATAAAGGTGTTCTCAACTTGCCTACCTGGTTAAATAAAGGTGTTCTCAACTGGCCTACCTGGTTAAATAAAAGGTGTTCTCAACTTGCCTACCTGGTTAAATAAAGGTGTTCTCAACTGGCCTACCTGGTTAAATAAAGGTGTTCTCAACTAGCCTACCTGGTTAAATAAAGGTTTTCTCAACTAGCCTACCTGGTTAAATAAAGGTGTTCTCCCAACTAGCCTACCTGGTTAAATAAAGGTGTTCTCAACTGGCCTACCTGGTTGAATAAAGGTTTTCTCAACTACCACCTGGTTAAATAAAGGTGTTCTCAACTGGCCTACCTGGTTAAATAAAGGTGTTCTCCAACTTGCCTACCTGGTTAAATAAAGGTGTTCTCAACTAGCCTACCTGGTTAAATAAGAGTGTTCTCAACTTGCCTACCTGGTTAAATAAAGGTGTTCTCAACTGGCCTACCTGGTTAAATAAAGGTGTTATCAACTGGCCTACCTGGTTAAATAAAGGTGTTCTCCAACTGGCCTACCTGGTTAAATAAAGGTGTTCTCAACTAGCCTACCTAGTTAAATAAAGGTTTTCTCAACTAGCCTACCTGGTTAAATAAAGGTGTTCTCAACTTGCCTACCTGGTTAAATAAAGGTGTTCTCAACTGGCCTACCTGGTTAAATAAAGGTGTTCTCAACTTGCCTACCTGGTTAAATAAAGGTGTTCTCAACTTGCCTACCTGGTTAAATAAAGGTGTTCTCAACTGGCCTACCTGGTTAAATAAAGGTGTTCTCAACTGATTTTGGGAAATGGGATGCAACCAGCGAAGTTCCATCTATATGCAGATGATACATGTCTATATTAATGTGCTCCTTCTCTGGTTCAGGCTATTGAAGAGGCTCACACTGCTTTTCAGTCACTGCAGGCCTCCTTTTTATGGTCTCCAAACTGGTCTTGAATGTACAAAAAACTAAATTCATGACCTTTACCCAGAACCCTGAACTCCAGAGAACAATGGCATTGTCACATCTGGTGGCTTATCCATTGGAAAAGTGTCATCCTACAAATACGTAGGTAGGTATACCTAGGACAAGATGTCCTTTAAGGTCATGCGGATAATCTTGTGACAAAGCTTAAATTGAAATTAGGTTTTTTTATTTTCGTAATAGGCAACTGCATCTATGGCTAGAAAACATTCAGGTACTTTTCTCTATAATTAATTATGGTGACTTGCTGTTTGCTCGTGCAGCCTCCTCTGTCTGACAGAGACTGGACTCTGTTGATCATGTAGCCTCTCTGTCTGTCAGAGACTAGGACTCTGTTTATCGTGCAGCCTCCTCTGTCTGACA
>NW_027040451.1:340466-365368 GCF_034236695.1 Oncorhynchus nerka
TCTCTGTCAGACAGAGGAGGCTGCATGATAAACAGAGTCAGTCTCTGTAAGACAGAGGAGGCTGCATGATAAATAGAGTCCAGTCTCTGTAAGACAGAGGAGGCTGCATGATAAACAGAGAGCTGTGATAAACAGAGTCAGTCTGTAAGACAGAGGAGGCTGCATGATAAACAGAGTCCAGTCTCTGTAAGACAGAGGAGGCTGCATGATAAACAGCGTCCAGTCTCTGTAAGACAGAGGAGGCTGCATGATAAACAGAGTCCAGTCTCTGTAAGACAGAGGAGGCTGCACGATAAACAGAGTCCAGTCTCTGTTAGACAGAGGAGGCTGCATGATAGACAGAGGAGGCTGCATGATAAACAGAGTCCAGTCTCTGTAAGACAGAGGAGGCTGCATGATCAACAGAGTCCAGTCTCTGTCAGACAGAGGAGGCTGCACGATAAACAGCAAGTCACCATAATTAATTACAGAGAGAAAAGTGGCCTGAACAAGCTTCTTTCTAGCCATAAGCGGGAAGCAAGCCTTATTACGAAAATAAAAACCCAATTTCAATTTAAGCTTTGTCACAAGATTATCCGCATGACCTTTAAAGGACATCTTGTCCTAGGTATACCTACCTACGTATTTGTAGGATGACACTTTTCCAATGGATAAGCCACCAGATGTGACAATGCCATTGTTCTCTGAGTTCAGGCTCTGGTAAAGGTCATGAATTTAGTTTTTTTGTACATTCAAGACCAGTTTGAGACCATAAAGGGAGGCCTGCAGTGACTGAAAAGCAGTGTGGAGCTCTTCAATAGCCTGAACCAGAGAAGGAGCATATTAATATAGACATGTATCATCTGCATATAGATGGAACTTCGCTGGTTGCATCCCATTTCCCAAAATCATTATTATTTATTTTATTCACCTTTATTTAACCAGGTAGGCCAGTTGAGAACACCTTTATTTAACCAGGTAGGCCAGTTGAGAACACCTTTATTTAACCAGGTAGGCCAGTTGAGAACACCTTTATTTAACCAGGTAGGCTAGTTGAGAACACCTTTATTTAACCAGGTAGGCTAGTTGAGAACACCTTTATTTAACCAGGTAGGCTAGTTGAGAACACCTTTATTTAACCAGGTATTGAGCCAGTTGAGAACACCTTTATTTAACCAGGTAGGCCAGTTGAGAACACCTTTATTTAACCAGGTAGGCTAGTTGAGAACACCTTTATTTAACCAGGTAGGCTAGTTGAGAACACCTTTATTTAACCAGGTAGGCCAGTTGAGAACACCTTTATTTAACCAGGTAGGCCAGTTGAGAACACCTTTATTTAACCAGGTAGGCCAGTTGAGAACACCTTTATTTAACCAGGTAGGCCAGTTGAGAACACCTTTATTTAACCAGGTAGGCCAGTTGAGAACACCTTTATTTAACCAGGTAGGCTAGTTGAGAACACCTTTATTTAACCAGGTAGGCTAGTTGAGAACACCTTTATTTAACCAGGTAGGCTAGTTGAGAACACCTTTATTTAACCAGGTAGGCTAGTTGAGAACACCTTTATTTAACCAGGTAGGCCAGTTGAGAACACCTTTATTTAACCAGGTAGGCCAGTTGAGAACACCTTTATTTAACCAGGTAGGCCAGTTGAGAACACCTTTGTTTAACCAGGTAGGCCAGTTGAGAACACCTTTATTTAACCAGGTAGGCTAGTTGAGAACACCTTTATTTAACCAGGTAGGCCAGTTGAGAACACCTTTATTTAACCAGGTAGGCCAGTTGAGAACACCTTTATTTAACCAGGTAGGCCAGTTGAGAACACCTTTATTTAACCAGGTAGGCCAGTTGAGAACACCTTTATTTAACCAGGTAGGCCAGTTGAGAACACCTTTATTTAACCAGGTAGGCCAGTTGAGAACAAGTTCTCATTTACATCTGTGACCTGGCCAAGATGAAGCAAAGCAGTGCAACACAAACAACAACACAGAGTTACACATGGAATAGACAAGCGTACAGTCAATAACACAATAGAAAAGTCTATATACTGTGTGTGCAAATTAGGTAAGATTAGGGTGGTAAAGCAATAAATAGGCCGTAGTGGCGGAGTAATTACAATTTAGCAATTAAACACTGGAGTGATAGATGTGCAGAAGATGAATGTGCAAATAGAGATACTGGGGTGCAAAGGAGAAAAAAAATATGGGCATGAGGTAGTTGGATGGGCTATTTACAGATGCAATGATCTGTGAGCTGCTCTGACAGCTGATGCTTAAAGTTAGTGATGGAGATATGAGTCTCCAGCTTCAGTGACTTTTGCAATTGGTTCCAGTCATTGGCAGCTGAGAACTGGAAGGAAAGGCGGCCAAATGAGGAATTGGCTTTGGGGTTGAACAGTGAAATATACCTGCTGGAGCGCATGCTACGGGTGGGTGCTGCTATGGTGACCAGTGAGCTGAGATAAGGCGGGGCTTTACCTAGCAAAGACTTATAGATGAACTGGAGCCAGTGGGTTTGGCGCCAAATACGAAACGAGAGCCAGCCAATGAGAGCATACAGGTCGCAGTGGTGGGTAGTATATGGGGCTTTGGTGACAAAACGGATGGCACTGTGTTAGACTGCATCCAATTTGCTGAGTAGAGTGTTGGAGGCTATTTTGTAAATTACTTTAAATATTTATATTCATGAAATCACAAGTGCAATATAGCAATATTTGTTAATCCACCTGTCGTGTCAGATTTTGAAATGATGCTTTACAGCGAAAGCAATCCAAGCGTTTGTGTAAGTTTATCGATCGCACGATAAAACATTAAGTTCATTTAGCATCAGGTAGCTCGGTCACGAAAGTCAGAAAAGCAATCAAATGAAGCGTTTACCTTTGATGATCTTCGGATGTTTTCACTCACGAGACTCCCAGTTACACAACAAATGTTCCTTTTGTTCCATAAAGATTATTTTTAGATCCAAAATACCTCCGTTTGTTTGTCGCGTTATGTTCAGAAATCCACAGGAAAGAGCGGTCATGACAACGCAGACAAATTCCAAATAGTATCCGTAATGTCCACAGAAACATGTCAAACGTTTTTTATAATCAATCCTCAGGTTGTTTTTAAAATATATAATTGATAATATATCAACCGCAAATGTCTTTCACAGTAGGAGAGGGAAAAGCAATAGTTATCCAAACTCTGTTGCGCGAGCAGCAAAACTCATGTGACCACTTGACGCGATGTTATCGTTCTGGCTCATTTTTCAAAATAAAAGCCTGAAATTATGTCTGAAAACTGTTGACACCTTGAGGAAGCGATAGGAAAAGGAATCTGGTTCATATCCTTTTAAATGGAGCAAAGGGAGGCTATGGAACATGGAGTTTTCAAAATAGAAGCAACTTCCTGTTTTGATTTTCCTCAGGGTTTCGCCTGCACTATCAGTTCTGTTATACTCACAGACAATATTTTGACAGTTTTGGAAACTTTAGTGTTGTCTATCCAATACTAATAATAATATACATATATTAGCAACTGAGACTGAGGAGCTGGCCGTTTACAATGGGCACCTTTTCATCCAAGCTACTCAGTACTGCCCCTGCAGCCATAATGATGTTAATGATGTCGTTTGCCACTGCCATAGCTGCAGTTGTGGTACTGTGCCCCGATCTAAAGCCAGACAGAACCCCACTCAGTATGTTCTTTTCAATGAAGATGTTTTTTAACTGTGAGTTCACTATAGGGATTCACAGACGTTGGCCAGGATAGGGAGTTTAGAGATAGAACAATAGTTATTAGCATCTGAGGGATCTCCACCCTTTAGCAGTGGGAGGACATAAGCTGATTTCCAAAATGCTGGGTATGGAATTGGTCAAGAGACTCAAGTTGAAAATATGAGCCACAGGTTCAGTAATAATACCAGCTGCTATCTTTAAGAGGTAGAGGGGGTCCAGGTTGTCTGGACCTGCAGACTTTTTAGGGTCTGTAGCCTTTAGTGCTTTAAATACCTCAGTATAAGAAACAGGCTGAAAGTTAAAATGGTTCACATGAGGGCCTATATTATAGTTGACTGTAACAGAGCTGACATTAGAGGCCTGGTTCCCACCATTATTAGAAAATGAACAAGAAGATATTAAGTGCATGTTAAAAACTCCTACAATATGGGCTTTATCCTTCACTTCATTAGAATATATCACTAAATGGTCAGGAAGGCCAGAGGAGACATTAGAATCTATCACTAAATGGTCAGGAAGGCCAGAGGAGACATTAGAATCTATCACTAAATGGTCAGGAAGGCCAGAGGAGACATTAGAATCTATCACTAAATGGTCAGGAAGGCCAGAGGAGACATTAGAATCTATCACTAAATGGTCAGGAAGGCCAGAGGAGACATTAGAATCTATCACTAAATGGTCAGGAAGGCCAGAGGAGACATTAGAATCTATCACTAAATGGTCTAAAGGAAGGCCAGAGGAGACATTAGAATCTATCACTAAATGGTCAGGAAGGCCAGAGGAGACATTAGAATCTATCACTAAATGGTCAGGAAGGCCAGAGGAGACATTAGAATCTATCACTAAATGGTCAGGAAGGCCAGAGGAGACATTAGAATCTATCACTAAATGGTCAGGAAGGCCAGAGGAGACATTAGAATCTATCACTAAATGGTCAGGAAGGCCAGAGGAGACATTAGAATCTATCACTAAATGGTCAGGAAGGCCAGAGGAGACATTAGAATCTATCACTAAATGGTCAGGAAGGCCAGAGGAGACATTAGAATCTATCACTAAATGGTCAGGAAGGCCAGAGGAGACATTAGAATCTATCACTAAATGGTCAGGAAGGCCAGAGGAGACATTAGAATCTATCACTAAATGGTCAGGAAGGCCAGAGGAGACATTAGAATCTATCACTAAATGGTCAGGAAGGCCAGAGGAGACATTAGAATCTATCACTAAATGGTCAGGAAGGCCAGAGGAGACATTAGAATCTATCACTAAATGGTCAGGAAGGAGGAGACATTAGAATCTATCACTAAATGGTCAGGAAGGCCAGAGGAGACATTAGAATCTATCACTAAATGGTCAGGAAGGCCAGAGGAGACATTAGAATCTATCACTAAATGGTCAGGAAGGCCAGAGGAGACATTAGAATCTATCACTAAATGGTCAGAATCTATCACTAAATGGCCAGAGGAGACATTAGAATCTATCACTAAATGGTCAGGAAGGCCAGAGGAGACATTAGAATCTATCACTAAATGGTCAGGAAGGCCAGAGGAGACATTAGAATCTATCACTAAATGGTCAGGAAGGCCAGAGGAGACATTAGAATCTATCACTAAATGGTCAGGAAGGCCAGAGGAGACATTAGAATCTATCACTAAATGGTCAGGAAGGCCAGAGGAGACATTAGAATCTATCACTAAATGGTCAGGAAGGCCAGAGGAGACATTAGAATCTATCACTAAATGGTCAGGAAGGCCAGAGGAGACATTAGAATCTATCACTAAATGGTCAGGAAGGCCAGAGGAGACATTAGAATCTATCACTAAATGGTCAGGAAGGCCAGAGGAGACATTAGAATCTATCACTAAATGGTCAGGAAGGCCAGAGGAGACATTAGAATCTATCACTAAATGGTCAGGAAGGCCAGAGGAGACATTAGAATCTATCACTAAATGGTCAGGAAGGCCAGAGGAGACATTAGAATCTATCACTAAATGGTCAGGAAGGGAAGGACATTAGAATCTATCACTAAATGGTCAGGAAGGCCAGAGGAGACATTAGAATCTATCACTAAATGGTCAGGAAGGCCAGAGGAGACATTAGAATCTATCACTAAATGGTCAGGAAGGCCAGAGGAGACATTAGAATCTATCACTAAATGGTCAGGAAGGCCAGAGGAGACATTAGAATCTATCACTAAATGGTCAGGAAGGCCAGAGGAGACATTAGAATCTATCACTAAATGGTCAGGAAGGCCAGAGGAGACATTAGAATCTATCACTAAATGGTCAGGAAGGAAGGCCAGAGGAGACATTAGAATCTATCACTAAATGGTCAGGAAGGCCAGAGGAGACATTAGAATCTATCACTAAATCAGGAAGGCCAGAGGAGACATTAGAATCTATCACTAAATGGTCAGGAAGGCCAGAGGAGAGAATCTATCACTAAAGAGGAAGGCCAGAGGAGACATTAGAATCTATCACTAAATGGTCAGGAAGGCCAGAGGAGACATTAGAATCTATCACTAAATGGTCAGGAAGGCCAGAGGAGACATTAGAATCTATCACTAAATGGTCAGGAAGGCCAGAGGAGACATTAGAATCTATCACTAAATGGTCAGGAAGGCCAGAGGAGACATTAGAATCTATCACTAAATGGTCAGGAAGGCCAGAGGAGACATTAGAATCTATCACTAAATGGTCAGGAAGGCCAGAGGAGACATTAGAATCTATCACTAAATGGTCAGGAAGGCCAGAGGAGACATTAGAATCTATCACTAAATGGTCAGGAAGGCCAGAGGAGACATTAGAATCTATCACTAAATGGTCAGGGAAGGCCAGAGGAGACATTAGAATCTATCACTGGTCAATCCAGTGTATTTCTTTCTTAGCGCTCTGAAGGAAGGCCCAGTCAACAGGAGCATTTGTAAATAGTCAGGAAGGCCAGAGATATCTCTTCACTAAAAATTGTGCCAAGTTATCAGGAAGGCCAGAGGAGACATTAGAATCCCTTCCACTAAATGGTCAACAGGCCAGAGGGGCTTATCACAAATGGACAGAGGAGACATTTCATATAAAAAAGTCCCAGGCATTAGTCAACTAAATGGTCAGGAAGGGAATCAGACTTACTCTATCTGTAAATGGTCAGAATCACGGAATTAGAATCTATCACTAAATGGTCTAAAATGTCTTTTAAAAATATAACTAAATGGGGAAGGCCTTTGGTCATTTTCAGGAAGGCCAGAGTATTTCTATCACTAAATGGTCAGTGAAGGCCAGAGGAGACATTAGAATCTCCCACTCCATGTGTATTTGTGAGGGGGATTCGTTAGAATAAGGCCAGAGGAGACGTTGATTTGTTAGGTGCTCTGGGATTCGGTCTGGTAGGAGCATTAATTAATTGAGTGAGATTCAGAGAGTCACACAGTTCTTTAAAAGACTCCGATACAGATGTAAGCATCTCCCAGTTCAAATCTCCTAAATTAATGAATCAGAGTCATTTAAATTCAGGAAGGACATCAGAAAAGAGAACATTAGAATCTCCTAAATGGTCGAAGGCAGGTCTGTTGCAGCCGAGGGCGCTCTGGTTGGAAGCCGAGGGCGGTTTGTCAGCAGCCGAGAGTGGTCTGTAGCAGCCAGAGGGCGGTTTGTCAGTTCTCAGGAAGGCCAGAGGAGCATCTGAATCTAAGCTGAGGCCAGGGCAGTCTTAGAATCAGCTAAATGGAGAGCGGTCTGTAGCAGCCGAGGGCGGTTTGTAGCAGGAATTGGTCTGGTCAGCAGCCAGAGGGCAGTCTTAGCAGCCGAGGAGACATTAGGTCTGAAGGCAGCCAGAGGAGCAGTCTGTAGCAGCCAGAGGAGCAATTTAGCAGCCGAGGGCGGTCTGTAAATGGTCTGGAAGGCCAGAGGGCGGTCTGTCAGCAGCCGAGACATTAGAATCTATCTGTCTGTCAGCCAGAGTAGGTCTGTACTAAAGGGAAGGCCGAGAGCATTACCTGGTCTGTTATCTGAAGCCAGAGGAGAGGGCGGTCTTAGCAAGGGCGGTCTGTAGCAGCCAGAGGCGGAATCTATTTGGTCAGCAGCAGAGAGCGGTTTGTCAGCAGCCGAGGGCGGTTTCTAGCAGCCGAGAGCAATCTGTAAATGGCAGCCGAGGGCGGTCTTCACTAAATGGTCAGCCAAGAGCGGTCTGTAAGAGCCAGATCGGTTTTAGAAGAAGCGGTCTGTAGCAGCATAAGGGCGGTCTGTAGCAGCCGAGGGCGGTTTGTAGCAGCCGAGGGCGGTTTGTAGCAGACATTAGAGTGGTCTAAATAAGAGCCGAGGGCGGTTTGGAGCATTAGTCTGTAAGAGCTGAGAGCGGTTTGTAGCAGCCGAGAGCGGTCTGTAAGAGCCAGGGCGGTTTGTAGCAGCCGAGAGCGGTCTGTAAGAGCAGAGGGCGGTTTGTAGCAGCCAGAGGAGAGCGGTCTGTAAGAGCTGAGAGCGGTTTGTAGCAGCCGAGAGCGGTCAGAGCCGATGAGCGGTTTGTAGCAGTCCTATCAGAGTGGTCTGTAAGAGCCGAGGAGGTTTGAAGCATCCGAGAGTGGTTTGTAAGAGCCGAGAGCGGTTAAATGTAATTGAGAGCGGTTCAGTAGCAGCACAAAGCGGTCTGTAAGAGCCTGAGAGCTGTTTGTAGCAGAGAGCGGTCTGTAAGAGCTGAGATCGGTTTGGTCAGCAGCCGAGAGCGGTTCAAAGAGCCTAAATGGTCTGTAAGAGCCGAGAGCGGTCATTTGTAGCAGCCGAGAGCGGTCTGTAAGAGCCGAGAGCGGTCTGTAGGAGCCGAGGGCGGTTTGTAGCAGCCGAGAGCGGTCTGTAAGAGCCGAGGGCGGTTTGTAGCAGCCGAGAGCGGTCTGTAAGAGCCGAGAGCGGTTTCTAGCAGCCGAGAGCGGTCTGTAAGAGCTCAGAGGAGTGGTTTGTATAGCAGCCGAGAGCGGTCTGTCAAGAGCTGAGAGCGGTTTGTAGCAGCCGAGGGCGGTTTGTAGCAGCCGAGAGCGGTCTGTAAGAGCCGAGAGCGGTTTGTAAGAGCTGAGAGCGGTTTGTAGCAGCCGAGAGCGGTCTTTAAGAGCTGAGAGCGGTTTGTAGCAGCCGAGAGCGGTCTTTAAGAGCTGAGAGCGGTTTGTAGCAGCCGAGAGCGGTTTGTAAGAGCCGAGAGCGGTTTGTAAGCAGCCGAGAGCGGTCTGTAAGAGCCGAAGGCGGTTTTGAGAGCGGTCTGTAAGAGCTGAGAGCGGTTTGTAGCAGCCGGGAGAGCGGTCTGTAAGAGCTGAGAGCGGTTTGTAGCAGCCGAGAGCGGTCTGTAAGAGCTGAGGCGGTTTGTAGCAGCCGAGAGCGGTCTGTAAGAGCTGAGAGCGGTTTGTAGCAGCCGAGAGCGGTCCCAAGAGCTGAGAGCGGTTTGTAGCAGCCGAGGCGGTCTGTAGCAGCCGAGGGCGGTTTGTAGCAGCCGAGGGCGGTTTGTAGCAGCCGAGGCGGTCTGTAAGAGCGAGGGCGGTTTGCAGAGTGGTCTGTAAGAGCGAGGCGGTTTGTAGCAGCCGAGAGCGGTCTGTAAGAGCCAAGGGCGGTTTGTAGCAGCGAGAGCGGTCTTAAGAGCCGAGGGCGGTTTGTAGCAGCCGAGAGCAGCTGTAGAGAGGGCGGTTTGTAAGCAGCCGAGAGCGGTTTGTAAGAGCTGAGAGCGGTTTGTAGCAGCCGAGAGCGGTCTGTAAGAGCTGAGAGCGGTTTGTAGCAGCCGAGAGCGGTCTGTAAGAGCTGAGAGCGGTTTGTAGCAGCCGAGAGCGGTTTGTAAGAGCGAGAGCGGTTTGTAAGAGCGAGAGCGGTCTGTAAGAGAGGGCGGTTTGTAGCAGCCGAGAGCGGTCTGTAAGAGCCGAGAGCGGTTTGTAGAGCCGAGAGCGGTTTGTAGCAGCCGAGAGCGGTCTGTAAAGCCGAGGGCGGTTTGTAAGAGCCGAGAGCGGTCTGTAAGAGCCGAGAGCGGTTTGTAGCAGCGAGAGCGGTCTGTAAGAGCCGAGAGCGGTTTTGTAGAGCCGAGCGGTCTGTAAGAGCCGAGAGCGGTTTGTAGCAGCCGAGAGCGGTCTGTAAGAGCCGAGCGGTTTGTAGAGAGAGCGGTCTGTAAGAGCCGAGAGCGGTTTGTATAGCAGCCGAGAGCGGTCTGTAAGAGCTGAGAGCGGTTTTATAGCAGCCGAGAGCGGTCTGTAAGAGCGAGCCAGAGGCGGTTTGTAAGAGCCGAGAGCGGTCTGTAAGAGCCGAGAGCGGTTTGTAAGAGCGAGAGCGGTTTGTAAGCAGCCGAGAGCGGTTTGTGAGAGCGGTTTGTAGCAGCCGAGAGCGGTCTTTAAGAGCTGAGAGCGGTTTGTAGCAGCCGAGAGCGGTCTTTAAGAGCTGAGAGCGGTTTGTAGCAGCCGAGAGCGGTTTGTAAGAGCGAGAGCGGTTTGTAAGAGCCGAGAGCGGTCTGTAAGAGCCGAAGGCGGTTTGTAGCAGCCGAGAGCGGTCTGTAAGAGCTGAGAGCGGTTTGTAGCAGCCGAGAGCGGTCTGTAAGAGCTGAGAGCGGTTTGTAGCAGCCGAGAGCGGTCTGTAAGAGCTGAGAGCGGTTTGTAGCAGCCGAGAGCGGTCTGTAAGAGCTGAGAGCGGTTTGTAGCAGCCGAGAGCGGTCTGTAAGAGCTGAGAGCGGTTTGTAGCAGCCAAGAGCGGTCTGTAGCAGCTGAGGCGGTTTAGCAGCTGAGAGCGGTTTGTAAAAGCAGCCGAGGGCGGTTTGTAGCAGCGAGAGTGGTCTGTAAGAGTCTGAGGGCGGTTTGTAGCAGCCGAGAGCGGTCTGTAAGAGCTGAGAGCGGTTTGTAGCAGCCGAGAGCGGTCTGTAAGAGCCAAGGGCGGTTTGTAGCAGCCGAGAGCGGTCTGTAAGAGCCGAGGGCGGTTTGTAGCAGCCGAGAGCGGTCTGTAAGAGCTGAGAGCGGTTTGTAGCAGCCGAGAGCGGTCTGTAAGAGCCGAGGGCGGTTTGTAGCAGCCGAGTGGTCTGTAAGAGCCGAGGGCGGTTTGTAGCAGCCGAGAGCGGTTTGTAAGAGCCGAGAGCGGTTTGTAAGAGCTGAGAGCGGTTTGTAGCAGCCGAGAGCGGTCTGTAAGAGCTGAGAGCTGTTTGTAGCAGCCGAGAGCGGTCTGTAAGAGCTGAGAGCGGTTTGTAGCAGCCGAGAGCGGTTTGTAAGAGCCGAGAGCGGTTTGTAAGAGCCGAGAGCGGTCTGTAAGAGCCGAGGGCGGTTTGTAGCAGCCGAGAGCGGTCTGTAAGAGCCGAGAGCGGTCTGTAAGAGCCGAGGGCGGTTTGTAGCAGCCGAGAGCGGTCTGTAAGAGCCGAGGGCGGTTTGTAGCAGCCGAGAGCGGTCTGTAAGAGCCGAGGCGGTTTAAGCAGCCGAGCGGAGCCGAGAGCGGTTTCTAGCAGCCGAGAGCGGTCTGTAAGAGCTCAGAGTGGTTTGTATAGCAGCCGAGAGCGGTCTGTAAGAGCTGAGAGCGGTTTGTAGCAGCCGAGGGCGGTTTGTAGCAGCCGAGAGCGGTCTGTAAGAGCCGAGAGCGGTTTGTAAGAGCTGAGAGCGGTTTGTAGCAGCCGAGAGCGGTCTTTAAGAGCTGAGAGCGGTTTGTAGCAGCCGAGAGCGGTCTTTAAGAGCTGAGAGCGGTTTGTAGCAGCCGAGAGCGGTTTGTAAGAGCCGAGAGCGGTTTGTAAGAGCCGAGAGCGGTCTGTAAGAGCCGAAGGCGGTTTGTAGCAGCCGAGAGCGGTCTGTAAGAGCTGAGAGCGGTTTGTAGCAGCCGAGAGCGGTCTGTAAGAGCTGAGAGCGGTTTGTAGCAGCCGAGAGCGGTCTGTAAGAGCTGAGAGCGGTTTGTAGCAGCCGAGAGCGGTCTGTAAGAGCTGAGAGCGGTTTGTAGCAGCCGAGAGCGGTCTGTAAGAGCTGAGAGCGGTTTGTAGCAGCCGAGGGCGGTTTGTAGCAGCCGAGGGCGGTCTGTAAGAGCCGAGGGCGGTTTGTAGCAGCCGAGAGCGGTCTGTAAGAGCCGAGGGTGGTTTGTAGCAGCCGACTACAGTGACGTGGGAGGTCTTATATACGTTCACTTTAACCGCAAGCAATTCCAACTGTTTGGCTGGTAATCGATAGAATTTCAGAGGCGTTAAACCCGGATTTCACATACATTGCAACCCTTCTCCGTTTTTAGAACGGACTCATCCGATCCGTTCTAAAAACCGTGTACCCATCAATAGAAATCCAGTTATTTAACACAGATTTCATTGGCAATGTTTCTGATTAAACCATTACGTCTGCATTTTGTCGTTTTGGCCCATATTCTAAATCATGTCTATTCCTGGAAATAGACTTCTGACATGAACATGCAAGAGGCCAAAACCTGCTCTGTTATTAACATCACAGGGAGTCGGTAGAGATTGCATGGTATCTACCGGCCCAGGGTTTGGTCACACATTACCAGAGATCAACAATAAAATCATACCAGTATATCTCAGTTGCCCAATGCGTGAGGACTTGGTGGAGCCAGCATCATTGTCAATAAAACAGAGTATTTCGACACAGAAAAAAAAGAAATTCAATAGTTTGAGATTTTGGAAGTATGCCATCAAGTGTAGGTCCCGGTTGCGTTTGAGAGTGGTACAAATGTAATTTTAGAGAGAGACCAAGTTCCTGGTGGTATTGACATGATGGTATCGGAGTGTTTGCAAATTGTCGGGCATAAAGCGAAGATAATTCACTGACCCATTGATCATTCAGCCTATTTAATCCAGGATGGCATTGAGGAAAGAGCACAGATACATAATGCCGGTTTTTAGAGGTATTTCAGCACAGGTGTGCAACGACCAGTAAACATTGTGCAGAACAATTTAGATTTTCCCACCGCCCACGATGCATCACGTTTGCCTTGTGCAGACAGATGCTCCTAGCCTTCAGTGCGCACCTGCTCTCGGGTAGCAGGCCTTGCGCAGACAGACGCTCCTGACAAGGCAAGGTCAAACTCCAGAAAGGTGTAGAAAGAAAATAAAGGCCTTCTCAATCCGAAACCTTTGTACAAGTGAAATAGAGACTGAGACCTACAAATAATAGTGGTTATATACAGCATCCACCTTCACAGAAAATGTATTTGCGTCAGTAAACAGGATCATGGTCATTAAAACTCTTAAAACTCTGATCTCAAGGATCACACATAAAACTGGACAGACTGATTGGCTACCATCTTGTTAAGTGTTTACTTCTGTGTCTGCTACTGACAGTTAATGACCAGGATCTTTAAGGTAAGTGTTTACTTCTGTTAATGACAGTTAATGACCAGGAGCTTTACGGTAAGTGTTTACTTCTGTTAATGACAGTTGATGACCAGCAGCTTTAAGGTCAGTGTTTACTTCTGTTAATGACAGTTGATGACCAGCAGCTTTAAGGTAAGTGTTTACTTCTGTTAATGACAGTTGATGACCAGGAGCGTTAAGGTAAGTGTTTACTTCTGTGTCTGCTACTGACAGTTAATGACCAGGATCTTTAAGGTCAGTGTTTACTTCTGTTAATGACAGTTAATGACCAGGATCTTTAAGGTAAGTATTTACTTCTGTTAATGACAGTTGATGACCAGGACTTCTGTTTTTTGACCAGCAGCTTTAAGGTCAGTGTTTACTTCTGTTAATGACAGTTGATGACCAGGATTTTTAAGGTAAGTGTTTACTTCTGTTAATGACAGTTGATGACCAGGATCTTTAAGGTAAGTGTTTACTTCTGTTAATTACAGTTGATGACCTGCGCTCCAGCAGGTGTATCTCACTGATCATCCCTAAAGCCAACACCTCATTTGGCCGCCTTTCGTTCCAGTACTCTGCTGCCTGTGACTGGAACGAACTGCAAAAATCGCTGAAGTTGGAGACTTTTATCTCCCTCACCAACTTCAAACATCAGCTATCCGAGCAGCTAACCGATCGCTGCAGCTGTACATAGTCTATTGGTAAATAGCCCACCCATTTTCACCTACCTCATTCCCATACTGTTTTTATACTGTTTTTTATTTTTTATTTATTTACTTTTCTGCTCTTTTGCACACCAATATCTCTACCTGTACATGACCATCTGATCATTTATCACTCCAGTGTTAATCTGCAAAATTGTATTATTCGCCTACCTCCTCATGCCTTTTGCACACATTGTATATAGACTGCCCATTTTTTTTCTACTGTGTTATTGACTTGTTAATTGTTTACTCCATGTGTAACTCTGTGTTGTCTGTTCACACTGCTATGCTTTATCTTGGCCAGGTAGCAGTTGCAAATGAGAACTTGTTCTCAACTAGCCTACCTGGTTAAATAAAGGTGAAATAAAAAAAATAAAAATAAAATAAAGTGTTTACTACTGTGGCTGGTGCTTTGGCTGTTTTTGTTTTGATGTTAATGAGCAAAAAAAATGGCATTTGCAAAAAATACAGACAGAATGCTGATTGGTTCAAATGCCGGATTTATTTTCAGAATGAACACCATTTATGTGTTCCAAATGGCACCCTATTGTCTATATAGTGTACTACTTTTAACCCGAGCCCATAGTTCTCTGGTGAAAAGAAGTGCACTATGTAGGGAATAGTGTACCATTTGGAACTCCACACATTCATTTAAATGTCCTCTGTCAATATATTGCAATTAACTGGCTTATACATTATGCTTTTAAGTACTATAATTGTATAGCTGTCCACAGCTGTGTTATTCTCTATGATTTACATGTGTACACTGTCTGCTGCTGCTCTGCATGGTGATAACTGCTTTTTAATGTTTAGGTAATTAGGTTTACTTCATTTAGCTGCCATGAATACAGTTTTAAGTCTTGGTTTTACATGCTGACCAAACCGTATGTGAGCCTTCGCACGCATGTTGATGTTGTAACCCCCACGCCAGACACAATCAGGACACGCAGGTTGAAATATCAAAACAAACGCTGAACAAATTATATTAATTTGGGGACAGGTCAAAAATCATTAAACATTTATGGCAATTTAGCTAGTATAGAACACTGAACATTCCAGTCCACGGTCCACTGCTTTACTGTAGAATAGAACACTGAACATTCCAGTCCACGGTCTACTGCTTTACTGTATTATAGAACACTGAACATTCCAGTCCACGGTCTACTGCTTTACTGTAGAATAAAACACTGAACATTCCAGTCCACGGTCTACTGCTTTACTGTATTATAGAACACTGAACATTCCAGTCCACTGAACATTCCAGTCTACTGCTTTACTGGTCATTCCACCACGGTCTACTGCTTTACTGTAGAATAAAACACTGAACATTCCAGTCCACGGTCTACTGCTTTACTGTATTATAGAACACTGAACATTCCAGTCCACGGTCTACTGCATTTTACTGTATTATAGAACAGAAACACTGCTTTACTGTAGAATAGAACATGAACATTCCAGTCCACGGTCTACTGCTTTACTGTATTATAGAACACTGAACATTCCAGTCCACGGTCTACTGCTTTACTGTATTATAGAACACTGAACATTCCAGTCCACGAACATTCCAGTCCACTGCTTTACTGTAGAATAGAACACTGAACATTCCAGTCCACGGTCTACTGCTTTACTGTAGTATAGAACACTGAACATTCCAGTCCAGCTTTCTGTAGTATAGAACACTGAACATTCCAGTCCACAGTCCACTGCTTTACTGTAGTATAGAACACTGAACATTTCCAGTCCACTGCATTTCTACTGCTTTACTGTAGTATAGAACACTGAACATTCCAGTCCACGGTCCACTGCTTTACTGTATTATAGAACACTGAACATTCCAGTCCACGGTCTACTGCTTTACTGTATTATAGAACACTGAACATTCCAGTCCACGGTCTACTGCTTTACTGTATTATAGAACACTGAACATTCCAGTCCACGGTCTACTGCTTTACTGTATTATAGAACACTGAACATTCCAGTCCACGGTCCACTGCTTTACTGTAGTATAGAACACTGAACATTCCAGTCCACGGTCTACTGCTTTACTTTAGAATAGAACACTGAACATTCCAGTCCACGGTCTACTGCTTTACTGTATTATAGAACACTGAACATTGCAGTCCACGGTGTACTGCTTTACTCTAGTATAGAACACTGAATATTCCAGTCCACGGTCTACTGCTTTACTGTAGTATAGAACACTGAACATTCCAGTCCACTGCTTTACTGTAGAATAGAACACTGAACATTCCAGTCTACTGCTTTACTGTAGTATAGAACACTGAACATTCCAGTCCACAGTCCACTGCTTTACTGTAGTATAGAACACTGAACATTCCAGTCCACAGTCCACTGCTTTACTGTAGTATAGAACACTGAACATTACACAGTATAGAACACTGAACATTACAGTCCACTGCTTTACTGTAGTATAGAACACTGAACACAGTCCACTGCTTTACTGTAGTATAGAACACTGAACATTCCAGTCCACAGTCCACTGCTTTAGTATAGAACACTGAACATTCCAGTCCACTGCTTTACTGTAGTATAGAACACTGAACATTCCAGTCCACGGTCCACTGCTTTACTGTAGTATAGAACACTGAACATTCCACAGTCCACTGAACATTTTACTGTAGTATAGAACACTGAACATTCCAGTCCACTGCTTTACTGTAGTATAGAACACTGAACATTCCAGTCCACAGTCCACTGCTTTACTGTAGAATAGAACACTGAATATTCCAGTCCAACATTCCAGTCCACATTGTCCTACTGCTTTACTGTAGTATAGAACACTGAACATTCCAGTCCACAGTCCACTGCTTTACTGTAGAATAGAACACTGAACATTCCAGTCCACTGCTTTACTATAGTATAGAACACTGACCATTACAGTCCACTGCTTTACTGTAGAATAGAACACTGAACATTCCAGTCCACTGTCCACTGCTTTACTGTAGAATAGAACACTGAACATTCCAGTTCCACTGCTTTACTGTATACTAAACATTAGAACACTGTAGAATAGAACACTGAACATTCCAGTCCACTGCTTTACTGTAGAATAGAACATTGAACATTCCAGTCCACTGCTTTACTATAGTATAGAACACTGAACATTCCAGTCCACAGTCCACTGCTTTACTGTAGAATAGAACACTGAACATTTCAAAATAGAGAGTGGCCATCTATATTTGTGGAGAAAAAAAAGGTCAAGAGAAGGTCAAGAGACCGACATATACAGTGGCAAGTAAAAGTATGTGAACCCTTTGGAATGACCTGGATTTCTGCATAAATTGGTCATATCATTTGATCTGATCATCATCTAGGTCACAACAATAGACAAACACAGTCTGCTGAAAGTAATAACACACAAACAATTATACGTTTTCATGTCTTTATTGAACACACCGTGTAAACATTCACAGTGCAGGTTGGAAAAAGAATGTGAACCCTTGGATTTAATAACTGGTTGACCCTCCTTTGGCAGCAATAAACTCAACTAAACATTTTCTGCAGTTGTGTATCAGACCTGCACAACGGTCAGGAGTAATTTTGGACCATTCCTCTTTACAAAACTGTTTCAATTCAGCAATATTCTTGGGTTGTTTGGTCTGAACTGCTCTCTCGAGGTCATGCCACAGCATCTCAATCGGGTTGAGGTCAGGACTCTGACTGGGCCACTCCAGAAGGTGTATTTTCTTCTGTTGAAGCAATTCTGTTGCTGATTTACTTCTGTGTTTTGGGTCGTTGTCCTGTTGCGTCACCCAACTTCTGTTGAGCTTCAATTGGTGGACAGACAGCCTTACATTCTCCTGCAAAATGTCTTGATAAACATGGGAATTCATTTTTCCTCGATGATAGCAAGCTGTCGAGGCCCTGAGGCAGCCCCAAACCATGATGCTCCCTCCACCATATTTTACAGTTGGGATGAGGTTTTGAGGTTGGTGTGCTGTGCCTTTTTTTCTCTCCACACATAGTATTGTGTGTTCCCTCCAAACAACTCAACTTTGGTTTAATCTGTCCACAGAATATTTTGCCAGTAGGGATGTGGAACATCCAGATGCTCTTTTGCAAACTTCAGACGTGCAGCAACATTTTTTTGGACAGCAGTGGATTCTTCCGTGGTGTCCTCCCATGAACACCATTCTTGTTTAGTGTTCCAGAGATTTCTGTAGGTCTTTAGCTGACACTCTAGGATTCTTCTTAATCTCATTGAGCATTCTGTGCTGTGCTCTTGCAGTCATCTTTGCAGGAGGGCCACTCCTAGGGAGAGTAGTAACAATGCTGAACGTTCTCCATTTATAGACAATTTGTCTAACTATGGACTGATGAACATCAAGGCTTTTAGAGATACATTTGTAACAATTCTTAATCTTAGGTCTTCTGAGGTCTCTTCTGTTCGAGGCATGATTCACATCAGGCAGTGCTTCATGTGAAAACCAAACTCACATTTTGTGAGTGTTTTTTTATAGGGCAGGGCAGGGCAGCTCTAATCAACATCTCCAATCTCATCTCATTGATTGGACACCAGGTTAGCTGAGTCCTGACTCCAATTAGCTTTTGGAGAAGTCATTAGCCCAGTCATTAGTCCAGTCATCAGTAGCCCAGTCATTAGCCCAGTCATTAGTCCAGTCATTAGTCCAGTCATTAGCCCAGTCATTAGCCCAGTCATTAGCCCAGTCATTAGTCCAGTCATTAGTCCAGTCATTAGCCCAGTCATTAGCCCAGTCATTAGCCCAGTCATTAGTCCAGTCATTAGTCCAGTCATTAGCCCAGTCATTAGCCCAGTCATTAGTCCAGTCATCATTAGCCCAGTCATTAGCCCAGTCATTAGCCCAGTCATTAGCCCAGTCATTAGCCCAGTCATTAGCCAGTCAGTCATTAGCCCAGTCATTAGCGGTCCAGTCATTAGCCCAGTCATTAGCCCAGTCATTAGTCCAGTCATTAGCCCAGTCATTAGCCCAGTCATTAGCCCAGTCATTTCCAGCCCAGTCATTAGCCCAGTCATTCCAGTCATTAGCCCAGTCATTAGCCCAGTCATTAGCCCAGTCATTAGTCCAGTCATTAGCCCAGTCATTAGTCCAGTCATTAGCCCAGTCCCAGTCATTAGTCATTAGCCCAGTCATTAGTCCAGTCATTAGCCCAGTCATTAGTCCAGTCATTAGTCCAGTCATTAGTCCAGTCATTAGCCCAGTCATTAGCCCAGTCATTAGCCCAGTCATTAGTCCAGTCATTAGCCCAGTCATTAGCCCAGTCATTAGCCCAGTCATTAGCCCAGTCATTAGCCCAGTCATTAGCCCAGTCATTAGTCCAGTCATTAGCCCAGTCATTAGCCCAGTCATTAGTCCAGTCATTAGCCCAGTCATTAGTCCAGTCATTCATTAGTCCAGTCATTAGTCCAGTTATTAGTCCAGTCATTAGCCCAGTCATTAGTCCAGTCATTAGTCCAGTCATTAGTCCAGTCATTAGCCCAGTCATTAGTCCAGTCATTAGTCCAGTCATTAGTCCAGTCATTAGTCCAGTCATTAGTCCAGTCATTAGTCCAGTCATTAGCCCAGTCATTAGCCCAGTCATTAGTCAGTCATTAGCCCAGTCATTAGCCCAGTCATTAGCCCAGTCATTAGCCCAGTCATTAGCCCAGTCATTAGCCCAGTCATTAGCCCAGTCATTAGTCCAGTCATTAGCCTTGTGGGGTTCAGATACTTTTTACAAACTACACTGTAAACACACTGTTTTTATCTATTGTTTTGACTTGAAGATCAGATCACATTTTTTTGACGAATTTATGCCAGAAATCCAGGTAATTCCAAAGGGTTCACATACTTGTTTCTTGCAACTGGAAGCTTGAATTGTATATGAGCAAGAGAAATGTGAGGTTTCTCTTTTCTTTGAAGTAATCACATTATTTCCACACACCTGCAACCAGATACCTCGGATGTACGAGAGCCTTTCTGAACGATGAAAATATTCCATGGCCTTCTTGGCCTAACCTAAAGCTTCAACAAAAGCATGTATCTCCATGGCTTTAATAAGAACAGCATGTTGACAGACATTTTATTTCATTATTATTTAAAGAGGCAAGCCAGTTAATAACACATTCTTACTTACAATGAAGGTCTACCCCGGTCAAACCCGGACGACACAGGGTCAATTGTGAGCCGCCCTATGGGACTCTCAATCACGGCCGGTTGTGATTCAGCCTGGAATCGAACCAGGGTCTGTAGTGACTCCTCTAGCACTGAGATGCAGTGCCACTCAAGAGCCATAAACATAAACAATTACACAGAGCCGACTTGTATAATAAAACATGCATGCAGACTAGTTACGGCCGTTTTTATCTCAACACCAAATCATTTCTGGGTAACAGTTAAGTACCTTACTGTGATTGTTTTAATTAAATGGTCAAAAATAAACAAAAATAGCTTCTTAGCGAAGAGCAAATTCTCAAGCATACATTTTACTAGGACTAGCTGGGAGTGGTCCGAGTGGGGAGGAGAAAACTGAAAACTAGCTCTTATTGGCAGAGAGGTTAGGAACTCTCGTTCCTATTGGTCAATTAACTAACTTGTCACCTGGTGACGTCACCATGGGAGGCCAAAACTCCATCTCGCCAAAACAGGCTGATATTTCAGTCGGTCTTTTCAAACAGCTCAACACTATAAGTGGATTATGAGAGCAGAATCATTTACACATTTCAACATCAAGAATAACTGCTGTAGTGTGTAGCACAGTGACATAGTGTCTAATATAGTGACATAGTGTCTAATATAGTGACATAGTGTCTAATATAGGGACATAGTGTCTAATATAGGGACATAGTGTCTAATATAGTGACATAGTGTCTAATATAGGGACATAGTGTCTAATATAGTGACATAGTGTCTAATATAGTGACATAGTGTCTAATATAGTGACATAGTGTCTAATATAGTGACATAGTGTCTAATATAGTGACATAGTGTATAGTGTCTAATATAGTGACATAGTGTCTAATATAGTGACATAGTGTCTAATATAGTGACATAGTGTCTAATATAGTGACATAGTGTCTAATATAGTGACATATAGTGTCTAATATAGTGACATAGTGTCTAATATAGTGACATAGTGTCTAATATAGGGACATAGTGTCTAATATAGTGACAAGTGTCATATAGTGTCTAATATAGTGACATAGTGTCTAATATAGTGACATAGTGTCTAATATAGGGACATAGTGTCTAATATATGACATAGTGTAATATAGTGATCATAGTGTCTAATATAGTGACATAGTGTCTAATATAGTGACATAGTGTCTAGTATAGTCTAATATAGGGACATAGTGTCTAATATAGGGACATAGTGTCTAATATAGTGACATAGTGTCTAAATATAGTGACATAGTGTCTAATATAGTGACATAGTGTCTAATATAGGTGTGACATAGTGTCTAATATAGTGACATAGTGTGTCTAATATAGTGACATAGTGTGTGTCTAATATAGTGACATAGTGTCTAATATAGTGACATAGTGTGTAGTCTAATATAGTGATATAGTGTGTGTCTAATATAGTGACATAGTGTAGTCTAATATAGTGACATAATATGTGACATAGTGTCTAATATAGTGACATAGTGTCTAGTCTAATGACATAGTGTGTGACATAGTGTCATAGTGTCTAATATAGTGACACAGTGTGTAGTCTAATATAGTGACATAGTGTGTAGTCTAATATAGTGACATAGTGTGTAGTCTAATATAGTGACATAGTGTGTAGTCTAATATAGTGACATAGTGTGTAGTCTAATATAGTGACATAGTGTGTAGTCTAATATAGTGACATAGTGTGTAGTCTAATATAGTGACATAGTATGTAGTCTAATATAGTGACATAGTGTGTAGTCTAATATAGTGACATAGTGTGCAGTCTAATACAGGTGACATAGTGTGTAGTCTAATATAGTGACATAGTGTATAGTCTAATATAGTGACATAGTGTGTAGTCTTATTTAGTGACATAGTGCCTCATACACACTGTCTAATACAGTGACAAAGTGTGTAATATAGAACAGGCAGTGTTACTGTGAGGTTGTTAGAGACAGCAGGACAGAAGTCCCTGGCCAGCCATTACACACTTCTGGTCCCCTTGAGGAAGCTATTCCAGTCTTTAAATTGTCCCAGTTAGACAGTCACTGTCACATGGAGACAGCACATGGACAGAACCTCATCTCTCTGACAGACACACTGTCTCATACACACTGTCTCATACACACTGTCTCTCATATACACTGTCTCATACACACTGTCTCATACACACTGTCTCATACACACTGTCTCATACACACTGTCTCATACACACTGTCTCATACACACTGTCTCATACACTCAGACAGCACATGGACAGAACCTCATCTCTCTGACAGAACACACTGTCTCATACACACTCATCTCTCTGACAGAACACACTGTCTCATACACACTGTCTCATACACACTGTACACAGACAGCACATGGACAGAACCTCATCTCTCTGACAGAACACACTGTCTCATACACACTGTCTCATACACACTGTCTCATATACACTGTCTCATACACACTGTCTCATACACACTGTCTCATACACACTGTCTCATACACACTGTCTCATACACACTGTCTCATACACACTGTCTCATACACACTGTAGACAGCACATGGACAGAACCTCATCTCTCTGACAGAACACACTGTAGACAGCACATGGACAGAACCTCATCTCTCTGACAGAACACACTGTCTCATACACACTGTCTCTACACACTGTCTCATACACACTGTAGACAGCACATGGACAGAACCTCATCTCTCTGACAGAACACACTGTCTCATACACACTGTCTCATACACACTGTCTCATATACACTGTCTCATATACACTGTCTCATACACACTGTCTCATACACACTGTCTCATATACACTGTCTCATACACACTGTCTCATACACACTGTCTCATACACACTGTAGACAGCACATGGACAGAACCTCATCTCTCTGACAGAACACACTGTAGACAGCACATGGACAGAACCTCATCTCTCTGACAGAACACACTGTTCCCCACTGTCTGTGACTGAACGTTCAGACAAATTATTGAAAGGAAGGAAGAGGGAAAAAAAAATAGATAAACATCACTGTTTATGTGGCAGAGAAACGGTGAACTCAGAGGCCTTTGTAATCAATACAGACAGAACGGTGACAAATGGTAATGTCTCTGAAGGAGCCACAATGTTGAACGACCTCAATGAATACATAACATACACTCATAACAACAATGATTCAGCAAGAGGGATTGACAACTATGTGGAATATAAAATATATACTTTCATTCTTTAAACCACTCCTCCAAAACGAACTCTCATAAAACAATAGAAAAAGGAATAACATCAGCCCTTCTCTCCAGAGGTGGATATGGCTATTACACGGCTGGATTAGCCTAGCAACAGAACCATTCCAAGCAGATGGTTGCCGTGTAGACGGCATACAGTAGTTAATTACTCCATTTTGTTTGTCTTTGGGTGGCTAACTTCCTGGATACGAGAGGTACAATGACTACCTTCCCCCGAACCAGATTTGAGGGGAAATTCTGCTTGATAGATTTGAAATGGGATATTGAACTACGAGGTAGTTGTTCATCCTTGTCTAGTGTTACATAACTTCTATTTGCTACAGAAACCCCCCCCCTTAAAATCCAACTATTTTTCTCCTGTTTTTCCACACCTGAAAATACCCCCATTAAAAAGTGGCTTCCTGATAGGCAAGTGCCAAGGCAAAAGACTGGTATTGAAATATCAGGGAGATCCTAATGAAATGAAGACTGTCACATTTTAAGACATGACTATACTAACTGATTGTGTTTTTTCCCCAAACCATGCAGAAATATCGATCAATACAACACCGCTATTAGCATTTTGACGAGAAACAAACCACACATGAAAAACAGATGCTGCATAATTTCTAAACAATTAGAGATGATGAAGTCTTTCTCAGTCTAAACAGAGATGATCAACTCTTTCTCAGTCTAAACAGTTAAAGATGATTAACTCCTTCTCAGTCTGAACAGAGATGATCAACTCTTTCTCAGTCTAAACAGTTAAAGATGATTAACTCCTTCTCAGTCTAAACAGTTAAAGATGAACTCTTTCCCAGTCTAAACAGTTAAAGATAATTAACTCCTTCCCAGTCTAAACAGAGATGATCAACTCTTTCTCAGTCTAAACAGTTAAAGATGATTAACTCCTTCCCAGTCTAAACAGTTAAAGATTATTAACTCTTTCTCAGTCTAAACAGAGATGATGAGCTCTTTCTCAGTCTAAACAGAGATGATGAGCTCTTTCTCAGTCTAAACAGAGATGATGAGCTCTTTCTCAGTCTAAACAATTAGAGATGATGAACTGACAGTAAATAGACCACTTATTCTTCACGAATCAGATCTGTTGCAGAGTGTCACAAAAGCAAACAATTAACACTTTTGATCGTTCGAATGAAAAAAAATGTGCTTTTCACAGTACCTTCAACTAAAATAAACTCCCGTCCTTGGAACAAAACATAGAAAACTTTTCACAAAACAAATGAAATACATCCAATGGTGTGTCTTGTAAACATTCTCTCTGATCTGTGTCTTCTCATGTAAACCATATCTCAGGTGATGCTGTGAGATACTCATGCTGTATCTTCAGTCAAACACACATCGTGTGTTCAGGGACATTCATGGAAGGGACCATGATTTGGTAAATACAGGACATTTCCACGACAAAGGGGACCCGGGAAAGTCCATTTAAAAGGGTAAGATTAAAAGATAAATATATCAAATATATCAATATATGACTGTGTGGGGTGATACATTTATTACAAGTGTTTGAAGTTCAGCCAGTGAAGTTAATTCATTCATTTTCATGCCCATCAACATTCTCTGTACACATTTACATTCATGACGCTTTACGAGCTCTACGTCGGTGGATGGTGAAGTCGTTCTGTTACCAAACACTCTGGTCTCTGCGGGCCACAGTAACGCCCGATACATCATCTCTCCAATCAGCCTCAGAGAGGAGAGGGGTGTTATCATTTGGTCATTTGTTTATTACGTTTATTTTGGACAGAGACAATACAACAAAATATACATCTCAGAAGTGATTCGTTGCACCAGGTTTACAGATAATCTGCAGTCCATTAACCAATGACCTGTCCATAACCA
>NW_027040451.1:365868-374399 GCF_034236695.1 Oncorhynchus nerka
CTAATGACTGGGCTAATGACTGGGCTAATGACTGGGCTAATGACTGGGCTAATGACTGGGCTAATGACTGGGCTAATGACTGGACTAATGACTGGGCTAATGACTGGGCTAATGACTGGGCTAATGACTGGACTAATGACTGGGCTAATGACTGGACTAATGACTGGACTAATGACTGGACTAATGACTGGGCTAATGACTGGACTAATGACTGGGCTAATGACTGGACTAATGACTGGGCTAATGACTGGACTAATAACTGGACTAATGACTGGGCTAATGACTGGACTAATAACTGGGCTAATGACTGGGCTAATGACTGGGCTAATGACTGGGCTAATGACTGGACTAATGACTGGGCTAATGACTGGGCTAATGACTGGGCTAATGACTGGACTAATGACTGGGCTAATGACTGGGCTAATGACTGGACTAATGACTGGGCTAATGACTGGGCTAATGACTGGACTAATGACTGGACTAATGACTGGACTAATGACTGGGCTAATGACTGGGCTAATGACTGGGCTAATGACTGGACTAATGACTGGGCTAATGACTGGACTAATGACTGGGCTAATGACTGGGCTAATGACTGGGCTAATGACTGGACTAATGACTGGGCTAATGACTGGGCTAATGACTGGACTAATGACTGGGCTAATGACTGGACTAATGACTGGGCTAATGACTGGGCTAATGACTGGGCTAATGACTGGACTAATGACTGGGCTAATGACTGGGCTAATGACTGGACTAATGACTGGGCTAATGACTGGGCTAATGACTGGACTAATGACTGGACTAATGACTGGGCTAATGACTGGGCTAATGACTGGGCTAATGACTGGACTAATGACTGGACTAATGACTGGGCTAATGACTGGGCTAATGACTGGGCTAATGACTGGACTAATGACTGGACTAATGACTGGGCTAATGACTGGGCTAATGACTGGACTAATGACTTCTCCAAAAGCTAATTGGAGTCAGGACTCAGCTAACCTGGTGTCCAATCAATGAGATGAGATTGGAGATGTTGATTAGAGCTGCCCTGCCCTGCCCTATAAAAAACACTCACAAAATGTGAGTTTGGTTTTCACATGAAGCACTGCCTGATGTGAATCATGCCTCGAACAGAAGAGACCTCAGAAGACCTAAGATTAAGAATTGTTACAAATGTATCTCTAAAAGCCTTGATGTTCATCAGTCCATAGTTAGACAAATTGTCTATAAATGGAGAACGTTCAGCATTGTTACTACTCTCCCTAGGAGTGGCCCTCCTGCAAAGATGACTGCAAGAGCACAGCACAGAATGCTCAATGAGATTAAGAAGAATCCTAGAGTGTCAGCTAAAGACCTACAGAAATCTCTGGAACACTAAACAAGAATGGTGTTCATGGGAGGACACCACGGAAGAATCCACTGCTGTCCAAAAAAATGTTGCTGCACGTCTGAAGTTTGCAAAAGAGCATCTGGATGTTCCACATCCCTACTGGCAAAATATTCTGTGGACAGATTAAACCAAAGTTGAGTTGTTTGGAGGGAACACACAATACTATGTGTGGAGAGAAAAAAGGCACAGCACACCAACCTCAAAACCTCATCCCAACTGTAAAATATGGTGGAGGGAGCATCATGGTTTGGGGCTGCCTCAGGGCCTCGACAGCTTGCTATCATCGAGGAAAAATGAATTCCCATGTTTATCAAGACATTTTGCAGGAGAATGTAAGGCTGTCTGTCCACCAATTGAAGCTCAACAGAAGTTGGGTGACGCAACAGGACAACGACCCAAAACACAGAAGTAAATCAGCAACAGAATTGCTTCAACAGAAGAAAATACACCTTCTGGAGTGGCCCAGTCAGAGTCCTGACCTCAACCCGATTGAGATGCTGTGGCATGACCTCGAGAGAGCAGTTCAGACCAAACAACCCAAGAATATTGCTGAATTGAAACAGTTTTGTAAAGAGGAATGGTCCAAAATTACTCCTGACCGTTGTGCAGGTCTGATACACAACTGCAGAAAATGTTTAGTTGAGTTTATTGCTGCCAAAGGAGGGTCAACCAGTTATTAAATCCAAGGGTTCACATTCTTTTTCCAACCTGCACTGTGAATGTTTACACGGTGTGTTCAATAAAGACATGAAAACGTATAATTGTTTGTGTGTTATTACTTTCAGCAGACTGTGTTTGTCTATTGTTGTGACCTAGATGATGATCAGATCAAATGATATGACCAATTTATGCAGAAATCCAGGTCATTCCAAAGGGTTCACATACTTTTACTTGCCACTGTATATGTCGGTCTCTTGACCTTCTCTTGACCTTTTTTTTCTCCACAAATATAGATGGCCACTCTCTATTTTGAAATGTTCAGTGTTCTATTCTACAGTAAAGCAGTGGACTGTGGACTGGAATGTTCAGTGTTCTATACTATAGTAAAGCAGTGGACTGGAATGTTCAATGTTCTATTCTACAGTAAAGCAGTGGACTGGAATGTTCAGTGTTCTATTCTACAGTAAAGCAGTGGACTGTGGACTGGAATGTTTAGTGTTCTATACTATAGTAAAGCAGTGGACTGGAATGTTCAGTGTTCTATTCTACAGTAAAGCAGTGGACTGGAATGTTCAGTGTTCTATTCTACAGTAAAGCAGTGGACTGTGGACTGGAATGTTCAGTGTTCTATACTACAGTAAAGCAGTGGACTGGAATATTCCGTGTTCTATACTACAGTAAAGCAGTGGACTGTGGACTGGAATGTTCAGTGTTCTATACTACAGTAAAGCAGTGGACCGTGGACTGGAATGTTCAGTGTTCTATACTACAGTAAAGCAGTGGACTGTAATGTTCAGTGTTCTATACTACAGTAAAGCAGTGGACTGTAATGTTCAGTGTTCTATACTACAGTAAAGCAGTGGACTGTGGACTGGAATGTTCAGTGTTCTATACTACAGTAAAGCAGTGGACTGTGGACTGGAATGTTCAGTGTTCTATACTACAGTAAAGCAGTAGACTGGAATGTTCAGTGTTCTATTCTACAGTAAAGCAGTGGACTGGAATGTTCAGTGTTCTATACTACAGTAAAGCAGTAGACCGTGGACTGGAATATTCAGTGTTCTATACTACAGTAAAGCAGTACACCGTGGACTGCAATGTTCAGTGTTCTATAATACAGTAAAGCAGTAGACCGTGGACTGGAATGTTCAGTGTTCTATTCTAAAGTAAAGCAGTAGACCGTGGACTGGAATGTTCAGTGTTCTATACTACAGTAAAGCAGTGGACCGTGGACTGGAATGTTCAGTGTTCTATAATACAGTAAAGCAGTAGACCGTGGACTGGAATGTTCAGTGTTCTATAATACAGTAAAGCAGTAGACCGTGGACTGGAATGTTCAGTGTTCTATTCTACAGTAAAGCAGTGGACCGTGGACTGGAATGTTCAGTGTTCTATAATACAGTAAAGCAGTAGACTGGAATGTTCAGTGTTCTATACTACAGTAAAGCAGTAGACCGTGGACTGGAATGTTCAGTGTTCTATTCTACAGTAAAGCAGTGGACCGTGGACTGGAATGTTCAGTGTTCTATAATACAGTAAAGCAGTAGACTGGAATGTTCAGTGTTCTATAATACAGTAAAGCAGTAGACCGTGGACTGGAATGTTCAGTGTTCTATTCTACAGTAAAGCAGTAGACCGTGGACTGGAATGTTCAGTGTTCTATAATACAGTAAAGCAGTAGACCGTGGACTGGAATGTTCAGTGTTCTATAATACAGTAAAGCAGTAGACCGTGGACTGGAATGTTCAGTGTTTTATTCTACAGTAAAGCAGTAGACCGTGGACTGGAATGTTCAGTGTTCTATAATACAGTAAAGCAGTAGACCGTGGACTGGAATGTTCAGTGTTTTATTCTACAGTAAAGCAGTAGACCGTGGACTGGAATGTTCAGTGTTCTATAATACAGTAAAGCAGTAGACCGTGGACTGGAATGTTCAGTGTTCTATTCTACAGTAAAGCAGTGGACCGTGGACTGGAATGTTCAGTGTTCTATACTAGCTAAATTGCCATAAATGTTTAATGATTTTTGACCTGTCCCCAAATTAATATAATTTGTTCAGCGTTTGTTTGATATTTCAACCTCGTGTCCTGATTGTGTCTGGCGTGGGGTTACAACATCAACATGCGTGCGAAGGCTCACATACGGTTTGGTCAGCATGTAAAACCAAGACTTAAAACTGTATTCATGGCAGCTAAATGAAGTAAACCTAATTACCTAAACATTAAAAAGCAGTTATCACCATGCAGAGCAGCAGCAGACAGTGTACACATGTAAATCATAGAGAATAACACAGCTGTGGACAGCTATACAATTATAGTACTTAAAAGCATAATGTATAAGCCAGTTAATTGCAATATATTGACAGAGGACATTTAAATGAATGTGTGGAGTTCCAAATGGTACACTATTCCCTACATAGTGCACTTCTTTTCACCAGAGAACTATGGGCTCGGGTTAAAAGTAGTACACTATATAGACAATAGGGTGCCATTTGGAACACATATTGGTGTTCATTCTGAAAATAAATCCGGCATTTGAACCAATCAGCATTCTGTCTGTATTTTTTGCAAATGCCATTTTTTTTGCTCATTAACATCAAAACAAAAACAGCCAAAGCACCAGCCACAGTAGTAAACACTTTATTTTTTTAATTTTTTTTAAATTTCACCTTTATTTAACCAGGTAGGCTAGTTGAGAACAAGTTCTCATTTGCA
This sequence comes from Oncorhynchus nerka, assembly GCF_034236695.1. Lineage (NCBI taxonomy): Eukaryota > Metazoa > Chordata > Actinopteri > Salmoniformes > Salmonidae > Oncorhynchus > Oncorhynchus nerka. Next base: position 370,639 of record NW_027040451.1, read on the forward strand.
ACTACCTGGCCAAGATAAAAACATAGCAGTGTGAACAGACAACACAGAGTTACACATGGAGTAAACAATTAACAAGTCAATAACACAGTAGAAAAAAAATGGGCAGTCTATATACAATGTGCAAAAGGCATGAGGGAGGTAAGGCGAATAATACAATTTTGCAGATTAACACTGGAGTGATAAATGATCAGATGGTCATGTACAGGTAGAGATATTGGTGTGCAAAAGAGCAGAAAAGTAAATAAATAAAAATAAAAAACAGTATAAAAACAGTATGGGGATGAGGTAGAAAATGGGTGGGCTATTTACCAATAGACTATGTACAGCTGCAGCGATCGGTTAGCTGCTCGGATAGCTGATGTTTGAAGTTGGTGAGGGAGATAAAGTCTCCAACTTCAGCGATTTTGCAGTTCGTTCCAGTCACAGGCAGCAGAGTACTGGAACGAAAGGCGGCCAAATGAGGTGTTGGCTTTAGGGATGATCAGTGAGATACACCTGCTGGAGCGCAGGTCATCAACTGTAATTAACAGAAGTAAACACTTACCTTAAAGATCCTGGTCATCAACTGTCATTAACAGAAGTAAACACTTACCTTAAAAATCCTGGTCATCAACTGTCATTAACAGAAGTAAACACTTACCGTAAAGCTCCTGGTCATTAACTGTCATTAACAGAAGTAAACACTTACCGTAAAGCTGCTGATCATCAACTGTAATTAACAGAAGTGAACACTTACCGTAAAGCTGCTGATCATCAACTGTCATTAACAGAAGTAAACACTGACCTTAAAGCTGCTGATCATCAACTGTAATTAACAGAAGTGAACACTTACCTTAACGCTCCTGGTCATCAACTGTCATTAACAGAAGTAAACACTGACCTTAAAGCTCCTGGTCATTAACTGTCAGTAGCAGACACAGAAGTAAACACTTAACAAGATGGTAGCCAATCAGTCTGTCCAGTTTTATGTGTGATCCTTGAGATCAGAGTTTTAAGAGTTTTAATGACCATGATCCTGTTTACTGACGCAAATACATTTTCTGTGAAGGTGGATGCTGTATATAACAACTATTATTTGTAGGTCTCAGTCTCTATTTCACTTGTACAAAGGTTTCGGATTGAGAAGGCCTTTATTTTCTTTCTACACCTTTCTGGAGTTTGACCTTGCCTTGTCAGGAGCGTCTGTCTGCGCAAGGCCTGCTACCCGAGAGCAGGTGCGCACTGAAGGCTAGGAGCATCTGTCTGCACAAGGCCTGCTACCCGAGAGCAGGTGCACTGAAGGCTAGGAGCGGAGAAGGTTATCGGATTGGGAAACGTGATGCATCGTGGGCGGTGGGAAAATCTAAATTGTTCTGCACAATGTTTACTGGTCGTTGCACACCTGTGCTGAAATACCTCTAAAAACCGGCATTATGTATCTGTGCTCTTTCCTCAATGCCATCCTGGATTAAATAGGCTGAATGATCAATGGGTCAGTGAATTATCTTCGCTTTATGCCCGACAATTTGCAAACACTCCGATACCATCATGTCAATACCACCAGGAACTTGGTCTCTCTCTAAAATTACATTTGTACCACTCTCAAACGCAACCGGGACCTACACTTGATGGCATACTTCCAAAATCTCAAACTATTGAATTTCTTTTTTTTCTGTGTCGAAATACTCTGTTTTATTGACAATGATGCTGGCTCCACCAAGTCCTCACGCATTGGGCAACTGAGATATACTGGTATGATTTTATTGTTGATCTCTGGTAATGTGTGACCAAACCCTGGGCCGGTAGATACCATGCAATCTCTACCGACTCCCTGTGATGTTAATAACAGAGCAGGTTTTGGCCTCTTGCATGTTCATGTCAGAAGTCTATTTCCAGGAATAGACATGATTTAGAATATGGGCCAAAACGACAAAATGCAGACGTAATGGTTTAATCAGAAACATTGCCAATGAAATCTGTGTTAAATAACTGGATTTCTATTGATGGGTACACGGTTTTTAGAACGGATCGGATGAGTCCGTTCTAAAAACGGAGAAGGGTTGCAATGTATGTGAAATCCGGGTTTAACGCCTCTGAAATTCTATCGATTACCAGCCAAACAGTTGGAATTGCTTGCGGTTAAAGTGAACGTATATAAGACCTCCCACGTCACTGTAGTCGGCTGCTACAAACCACCCTCGGCTCTTACAGACCGCTCTCGGCTGCTACAAACCGCCCTCGGCTCTTACAGACCGCCCTCGGCTGCTACAAACCGCCCTCGGCTGCTACAAACCGCTCTCAGCTCTTACAGACCGCTCTCGGCTGCTACAAACCGCTCTCAGCTCTTACAGACCGCTCTCGGCTGCTACAAACCGCTCTCAGCTCTTACAGACCGCTCTCGGCTGCTACAAACCGCTCTCAGCTCTTACAGACCGCTCTCGGCTGCTACAAACCGCTCTCAGCTCTTACAGACCGCTCTCGGCTGCTACAAACCGCCTTCGGCTCTTACAGACCGCTCTCGGCTCTTACAAACCGCTCTCGGCTCTTACAAACCGCTCTCGGCTGCTACAAACCGCTCTCAGCTCTTAAAGACCGCTCTCGGCTGCTACAAACCGCTCTCAGCTCTTAAAGACCGCTCTCGGCTGCTACAAACCGCTCTCAGCTCTTACAAACCGCTCTCGGCTCTTACAGACCGCTCTCGGCTGCTACAAACCGCCCTCGGCTGCTACAAACCGCTCTCAGCTCTTACAGACCGCTCTCGGCTGCTATACAAACCACTCTGAGCTCTTACAGACCGCTCTCGGCTGCTAGAAACCGCTCTCGGCTCTTACAGACCGCTCTCGGCTGCTACAAACCGCCCTCGGCTCTTACAGACCGCTCTCGGCTGCTACAAACCGCCCTCGGCTCTTACAGACCGCTCTCGGCTCTTACAGACCGCTCTCGGCTGCTACAAACCGCCCTCGGCTCTTACAGACCGCTCTCGGCTCTTACAAACCGCTCTCGGCTCTTACAAACCGCTCTCGGCTGCTACAAACCGCTCTCAGCTCTTACAGACCGCTCTCGGCTGCTACAAACAGCTCTCAGCTCTTACAGACCGCTCTCGGCTGCTACAAACCGCTCTCAGCTCTTACAAACCGCTCTCGGCTCTTACAAACCGCTCTCGGCTGCTACAAACCGCCCTCGGCTCTTACAGACCACTCTCGGCTGCTACAAACCGCCCTCGGCTCTTACAGACCGCTCTCGGCTGCTACAAACCGCTCTCAGCTCTTACAGACCGCTCTCGGCTGCTACAAACCGCCCTCGGCTCTTACAGACCGCTCTCGGCTGCTACAAACCGCCCTTGGCTCTTACAGACCGCTCTCGGCTGCTACAAACCGCTCTCAGCTCTTACAGACCGCTCTCGGCTGCTACAAACCGCCCTCGGCTCTTACAGACCACTCTCGGCTGCTACACACCGCCCTCGGCTGCTACAAACCGCCCTCGGCTGCTACAGACCGCCCTTGGCTGCTACAAACCGCTCTCAGCTCTTACAGACCGCTCTCGGCTGCTACAAACCGCTCTCAGCTCTTACAGACCGCTCTCGGCTGCTACAAACCGCTCTCAGCTCTTACAGACCGCTCTCGGCTGCTACAAACCGCTCTCAGCTCTTACAGACCGCTCTCGGCTGCTACAAACCGCTCTCAGCTCTTACAGACCGCTCTCGGCTGCTACAAACCGCCTTCGGCTCTTACAGACCGCTCTCGGCTCTTACAAACCGCTCTCGGCTCTTACAAGACCGCTCT
>NW_027040452.1:0-63041 GCF_034236695.1 Oncorhynchus nerka
AACAGCAGCTGTCCTAAGTAGTTAAGAGTTAACAGCAGGTGTCCTAAGTAGTTAAGAGTTAACAACAGGTGTCCTAAGTAGTTAAGAGTTAACAACAGGTGTCCTAAGTAGTTAAGAGTTAACAACAGGTGTCTTGATAATACTATAGAATAATACAGTGAGTCAGTGGTTCCTGAGCCACAGGTAATTGCTTTGAGAAGTTAAAATAATGTTTTGATATTTGATATGATCAATCCATTAATAATATAGACCTACATGCAACAGTATGTCTTGTGCTTTTGGCAATGATTTATGTATAATATTTATAATAAGTCATACCATTTATGTCTGCACAGCATTGTGTCTACATTTTGGCAGATTTAACTCGGGTTTTCGCCCAGCAGCTAAGGAGTTGGTGCTGTGGCCAAAAGGTGGCTGGTTCAAATCCCGGGCCGGGAAAAAAACCACCAGAAGTGATCTGATGACTGGAAGGCTGCTTGATTCACTTCCTCTAAACATTAACCTTCACCAGAAGTGATCTGATGACTGGAAGGCTGCTTGATTCATTTCCTCTAAACATTAACTTTCACCAGAAGTGATCTGATGACTGGAAGGCTGCTTGATTCACTTCCTCTAAACATTAACTTTCACCAGAAGTGATCTGATGACTGGAAGGCTGCTTGATTCACTTCCTCTAAACATTAACCTTCACCGGAAGTGATCTGATGACTGGAAGGCTGCTTGATTCACATCCTCTAAACATTAACCTTCACCAGAAGTGATCTGATGACTGGAAGGCTGCTTGATTCACATCCTCTAAACATTAACCTTCACCAGAAGTGATCTGATGACTGGAAGGCTGCTTGATTCACATCCTCTAAACATTAACCTTCACCAGAAGTGATCTGATGACTGGAAGGCTGCTTGATTCACATCCTCTAAACATTAACCTTCACCAGAAGTGATCTGATGACTGGAAGGCTGCTTGATTCACATCCTCTAAACATTAACCTTCACCAGAAGTGATCTGATGACTGGAAGGCTGCTTGATTCACATCCTCTAAACATTAACCTTCCGTTGATTAGAACTCTGGAGGTTCTTCTTCACTGAACCCAAATATATATATAATGTTTTAGTGGTTCCATATATTAAGGAAGTGATAGAAGCCTTTTTGGTTCTAGAAGGAACCTTCTGTTCTAAGAGTGTATAACAAACACGTTTTTCTTCTGATTATTTAATTATCTACATCATGTTATTTCAAGTTCTCCCTTTAGAGCACAACATCATGTTGTTATTTAATTATCTACATCATGTTATTTCAAGTTCTCCCTTTGGAGCTCAACATCATGTTGTTATTTAATTATCTACATCATGTTATTTCAAGTTCTCCCTTTGGAGCACAACATCATGTTGTTAAATAATAATCCTAAATTGGAGATATAAATGGGGCATTTGAAGGCATCAGGGTGTAATATGTGTTCAATGAATATGAACATTGTTGCAACGTTGTGGGCAACATTATTGGCAGGGACTTGATGCCTACTATGCCAAAACTATTTAGAGTTGTTAAACGGAAGTGAAGAGTGTTGATCAACGGAAGTGTTGATATAACGGTTATATTGTCTAAAATATGCATTCCATTATATTAGTCAATAATTAAGAGAAGGCAAAGTGGTCGTGTCATGTGAAAATTCTATCAAATGTCTAACATTGCAACGAGTACAGTCAGGGTGCCGTGGAACCCCTGCAGTACCTCCACAGACCCCGGATTGAGAACCCCTGCAGTACCTCCACAGACCCCGGATTGAGAACCCCTGCAGTACCTCCACAGACCCCGGATTGAGAACCCCTGCAGTACCTCCACAGACCCTGGATTGAGAACCCCTGCAGTACCTCCACAGACCCCGGATTGAGAACCCCTGCAGTACCTCCCCAGACCCCGGATTGAGAACCCCTGCAGTACCTCCACAGACCCCGGATTGAGAACCCCTGCAGTACCTCCACAGACCCCGGATTGAGAACCCCTGCAGTACCTCCACAGACCCCGGATTGAGAACCCCTGCAGTACCTCCACAGACCCCGGATTGAGAACCCCTGATTTAGCAGATGCTCTTATCCAGAGCGATTTACAGTAAGTGCTTTCATCTTAAGATATCAAGGTGAGACAACTACATATCACAGTGCTTTCATCTTAATTAAGATATATATATATACCCATCTAAAATCTATTAGTTAAAAATCTGAGAACAGTAATATTGAAGGTACCCATAAGCAACCATTTCTGATTAAAAAACAAATGTGAACATTTTGGGAAAAAAACTTATAATAATGATATCAAAAATTGTCATCTCACCTCTTAGCTCTGGTGTCATGTTCCCCTGAGAGACTCATTTTAGAGGCAGGGCCACCCTCCTCTCTCTCCTCAGAGAGACTCATTTTAGGGTCAGGGCCCCCCTCCTTTCTCTCCCCAGAGAGACTCATTTTAGAGGCAGGGTCACCCTCCTCTCTCTCCCCAGAGAGACTCATTTTAGAGGCAGGTTCAGTCTCTCTCTCCCCAGAGAGACTCATTTTAGAGCACTGACCCCTAAACAGAGATCCAAAATGTTGTTTGTGGTTAACACAGTAATTATTTAATGTCAATTGTTATCATTTATTGATCTCTTATAAAGCATTTATTAACAGACACAGAAACAAATCAGATGATTTAATGCATCATGAAAACGTAGTTGTGACATTTCATCTCCATTGTTTGTTAAGGTAGTTCTAGACAATCCCAACAATAATAATAATAATAAGTCATTTGTTTTTGTTAAGGTAGTTCTAGACAGTACAGCAACAATAATAATAATAATAATAATAATAATAAGTCACTGTTTGTTAAGGTAGTTCTACAGCAACAATAATAATAATAACTAAGTACAGCAACAATAATAATAATAATAATAATAATGTAATAAGTCACTGTTTGTTAAGGTAGTTATAGACAGTACAGCAACAATAATAATAATAATAAGTCACTGTTTGTTAAGGTAGTTCTAGACAGTACAGCAACAATAATAATAATAATAATAATAATAATAAGTCACTGTTTGTTAAGGTAGTTATAGACAGTACAGCAACACAAGGCCATGTCTCACACTTATTTTTATTCATTAAAAATTAGCGTTTATTGTCTTTCAATCTGTTCTTTTCCTAAGCGTATCTGAGAATATAGACAGAAGGGCTAAAGCGGACATGATTGATCTGAGGAAATCATTGATCCATTTCAGAAAGTTAGTGATATGTTATATTATGTAAAATAGACTAGGTTATAATGTATAGAAGTAATTGAGTTGTTAGTGATATGTAGATGTTATATTATGTAAAGTAGACTAGGTTATAATGTATAGTTGTGGGTTGTTAGTGATATATAGATGTTATATTATGTAAAGTAGACTAGGTTATAATGTATAGTAATGGGTTGTTAGTGATGTGTAGATGTTATATTATGTAAGTAGACTAGGTTATAATGTATAGTAGTGGGTTGTTAGTGATATGTAGATTTTATATTATGTAAAGTAGACTAGGTTATAATGTATAGTAGTGGGTTGTTAGTGATATGTTATATTATGTAAAGTAGACTAGGTTATAATGTATAATAGCAGTGTGTTAGTGATATGCAGATCGAGGTCTATACCTCAGCTATAGCCTACATATCATAGATGACCAGCCTAAACCTGTTCAGATCAGTTCACATTATGTTATAGTCCTACCAGTAGCAGGACAGAGAATGTACTGTATATAACCTACATATCATAGATGACCAGTCTAAACCTGTTCAGGTCAGTTCACATTATGTTATAGTCCTACCAGTAGCAGGACAGAGAATGTAGTCTAGGCCTGATATTTTTACAACATTTTCAACGGAGGCCATCAGGTCGGTCGTCATGATAAGCAATGATGTGCTTTTGTAGGTGAGGGAGCACAGCAAACTATGTAAATGACGTCATAATTTATTCAATCAATGTTTGTATCGACATATGTAGCCTATTGAATAGTCTATCATTACAGGTCTCTCCAACCCTGTTTCTGGGCGTTACCCTCCGGTAGGGTTTCACTCCAATCCCAGTTGTAAAAATAGCATGATTTATCTTATAAACCAACTCATTATTTTAATCAGGTGACTAGTTTTGAATAGTAATGAAAACCTACAGGATGGTATCTCTCCAGAACTGGGATCGGAGAGCCTGATTTAGAAGATGGATAAAATCCATCCTACAATTTTTACTATTCAGCTTCAGCTAACCGTCCTAAAATCTTACTAGAAATGTATATATTTTGTAACAGTGACGTTACCATTCACCTGGTAATTAAATATAATTTATTTTGAATTGATCAGAATATTTTCTTCGTGTATTCTCAAGTGAAAGTTCTCCCCTCACTACACATGATGATCAGTGATCATAGATCAAACCTAATCTTGACTATTTAATGTCTGATGACGACCTAACTTTATAATAGTTGTATCTTTGCCTCTAGACTTACAGAATCTGCTCGTCTTTCCTTCAAATCAATACTTTTTCCCGACTTCTAATGTTGCCGAGAAATGTGCGCACGGTTTCAACGTCCATTTTGTAAGTGCATTCGCCTGCAAATTGCTTTCAACTTCGAGGAAATGACATAACCAGAATTCTAAACCCAGACGCAACATCCGGAGTCTACCGGGACCGCTGTGAAGAAGACTGTAGGAAGTCGACCGATGCCGTGATTTGGGGTTTGAGAAGTCAGAAGTGAAAAATTATTCCTTAGTTGTACATTTTCTCGAAATCTAAAGCCAAAACCTAGATTTGAGCCAATGTATTAAGTATTTGAACATGTTATTACTCCAACTTCGTGAAAGTAACAAACTGGCACGTTATTATTTTAGTCAAAATGACTTGATATCGAAGGAGTGTCTTTGGTTTGACGGCCTGCACATGCGCAGTTCGGCGTGAGGCGACCGTTATACCCGATAATGTGTTTCTGCGCTTGAGTTTAGCAAAACCAACGTGGACGTGATATGTGCGTCTGTGTCTAGTTAGAATAAATGTATGTGCATATTACACTATATTATTACACTATATTACACTTTTGGTGCGGCAGGTAACCTAGTGGTTTTAGCGTTGGGACAGTAACAGGAGCTGACAAGGTAAACATCTGTTGTTCTGCCCTGAAAAAGCAGTTAACCCACTGTTCCCAGAACAAGGCAGTTAACCCACTGTTCCCCTGAACAAGGCAGTTAACCCACTGTTCCCTGGTAGACAGTCATTGTAATAAATCATTTCTTCTTAACTGACTTGCTAGTTAAATAAAGGTTACTTAATTGTATTATATATATATATATATATACACACACATATAAACTAAGTATGTGGACACCTTCAAATTTGTGGTTGGCTATTTCAGCCACACCTGTTAGTGACAGATGTATAAAATCGACACACAGCCATGCAGTCTCCATAGACAAACATTAGCAGTAGAATGGCCTTAATGAAAATCTCAGTGACTTTCAACGTGGCACAGTCATAGGATGCCACCTTTCCTGAAAGTCAGTTCATCACATTCTGCCCTGCTAGAGATTCCCAATCAACTATAATTCTAACATTGTTCCTGAAGTTAAACATCTAGGAAGAAACAACGGCTCAGTCGCAAAGTGGTAGGCCACAAGCTCTAGGCGGGGCTGCTGAGGGGCTGAGCGCGTCTGTCTCGGTTGTAACACTCACTGTGGGTTCAAACTGGTAGTGAGCTTCAACCAGGCACATCAAGCTGAAGGCAGGCACAGTCAGAATGTATTTCAAATTGCTCCTTTTGAGCATCTGTAAATACTAAATAAATACCTATTCTGCATTTGAAATAATACAACTTCCGATCGAAAATCAAATGTGTCCGTGGCAAAATATCATGTGTAATTAAAAAATCTAATCAAATCAAATTGTATTTGTCACATGCGCAAATACAACAGGTGTAGACCTTACAGGGAAAGCCTTACTTACAAGCCCTTAACCAACAGGTGTAGACCTTACAGGGAAAGCCTTACTTACAAGCCCTTAACCAACAGGTGTATTTAAATCACTGGTTTAAAAATGTATCTCACGCTTTAACGATAGGGGAAGAGGGGTTTAGGGGAGTTATTGACTTTATGGAAAACAATATTCCCACTATGTGGATTATAAACATGTACATACATAGAGAAACCAACACATCAAGATCTAACAGGGATGAGGGCGATTCATAGTACAACAGGAGGCTTCTGTAACCTGCAATACGTGTTAAATATGTTTTACATACATCCACGACTGAATGGTTTCACAAACTACCTTTAAAGGTTTTTGTAGAAAAAGTTGTAACAGGCCTCATTCAACAGTCTAGAGATGAACCTAGAGACACCAAAAACATCACCGTTTAGAGCAGCTTGAGATTATTACCCATGTAAGTGGGAGCAAAGAGCTGATTTAACTAACTCTCTGTACAAACCCGACCGCGGGTATGATAACTCTGACGCGTATCGTCTAATGATTATTGTAGATGTTTACAACTGAGGAGTTGACAGTAGGTCAATGAGATGTATAAAGGCAAATTGACAACGGACCTCAAAGACCAACAGCCTACTTAATAATATAGAATGCAGGGGGTGTGTACTGAACATGTAACCATTATAAAACAAAACATGTCTCGAAACACCTCCTAGTTAGGGACAGAACGTGGAGCATATACTTTAACACTGTTACCACAGCTTTAGCACAAACCCACAGCCCCGAATATTTAGCTGCCAGGACAGATTAAAAAGAGGTGTGAATAAGTGAATCCCTCTAATAGATATTTCTGAAGGCTACTGGACATAAGTGATTGACGACTGTTAGACTGTTAGATAGATTCTCAGAAGCAATTTATAGTCTTTCCTACAATGGTATGTTATAAAGTTTGTAATAATGTACAACTTTAGGCCTCCAATGTCTTTACATAAAACACTAATGATGCATGTTTAAATAGTAGTACAATTTGGTCATTAATTCTAACACGTCTTTAAAACGTTTGTACTAAATATTTTGTAATTAATTAAATCACTGGTTTTAAAACAGTATCTCACCCTTTAACTTGATAGGAAAATGTCCTTTCATCACCCCGGTCTGTCACCAAGAAAAGACACGGAAAATCGGGGTGCAGCAGTGTGCGTGTGACGGAGCAGCAGGAGTGTGCGTGTGACGGAACAGCAGGAGTGTGTGTGACGGAGCAGCAGGAGTGTGTTTCTGATGGAGCAGCAGGAGTGTGTGGCGGAGCAGCATGAGTGTGCGTGTGACGGGCAGCAGGAGTGTGCGTGTGACGGAGCAGCAGGAGTGTGCGTGTGACGGGCAGCAGGAGTGTGTGTGTGACGGGCAGCAGCGTGAGTGTGCGTGTGACGGGCAGCAGGAGTGTGTGTGTGGCGGAGCTGCAGTGTGTGTGTGCGGAGCAGCAGGAGTGTGTGTGTGACGGAGCAGCAGGAGTGTGTGTGTGGCGGAGCAGCAGGAGTGTGTGTGACGGGCAGCAGGAGTGTGTGACGGAGCAGCATGAGTGTGCGTGTGACGGGCAGCAAGAGTGTGTGTGTGACGGAGCAGCAGGAGTGTGTGACGGAGCAGCATGAGTGTGTGTGTGACGGGCAGCAGGAGTGTGTGACGGCAGCATGAGTGTGTGTGTGACGGGCAGCAGGAGTGTGACGGAGCAGCATGAGTGTGCGTGTGACGGGCAGCAGGAGTGTGCGTGTGACGCAGCAGGAGTGTGTGTGTGACGGAGCAGCAGGAGTGTGAGGGGAAAGCAGCAGGAGTGTGTGACGGGCAGCAGGAGTGTGTGACGGAGCAGCAGGAGTGTGTGTGTGGCGGAGCAGCAGGAGTGTGTGTGTGTGCGTTTCAAAAACAAAGGGTGTGTGTGTTCAACAGGGGCCCAAGCATGTAGCCCCATTCTATCTGTAGAGAACCGTTTGAAACCAAGGTGTGCACTATCATGCATAAGTCATGTCCAGATATCTGCCGACCACCGGGGTTAAACATTGATATCTCTAATCAGCGCCCGGTGCCCCCCCCACCCCAGGGTTAAACATTGATATCTCTAAGCAGAGCCCGGTTCCCCCCACCCCGGGGGTTAAACATTGATATCTCTAAGCAGAGCCCGGTTCCCCCCCCCCACCCCAGGGTTAAACATTGATATCTCTAAGCAGAGCCCGGTCCCCCCCCCACCCCAGGGTTAAACATTGATATCTCTAAGCAGAGCTCGGTGCCCCCAGGGTTAAGCATTGATATCTCTAAGCAGAGCCGGTGCCCCCAGGGTTAAACATTGATATCTCTAAGCAGAGCCCGGTGCCCCCCAGGGGTTAAACATTGATATCTCTAAGCAGAGCCCGGTGCCCCCCACCCCAGGGTTAAACATTGATATCTCTAAGCAGAGCCCGGTGCCCCCTTTGGGGTTAAACATTGATATCTCTAAGCAGAGGCCGGTGCCCCCCCACCCCAGGGTTAAACATTGATATCTCTAAGCAGAGCCCGGTGCCCCCACCCCAGGGTTAAACATTGATATCTCTAAGCAGAGCCCGGTGCCCCCCCACCCCAGGGTTAAACATTGATATCTCTAAGCAGAGCCCGGTGCCCCCCACCCCAGGGTTAAACATTGATATCTCTAAGCAGAGCCCTGGTGCCCCCACCCGGGTTAAACATTGATATCTCTAAGCAGAGCCCGGTGCCCCCCCCACCCCGGTTGTAGACAGAATGTCTCGACATCCCCTCCTGTTGTTTGAATTCACAGCCATTGTTCTCTAAACCAAATATACACAGGGTGTTGCATACAGGATATCTCCCGAAACTCATTCCGTGCTTTCGATAGTTAGGGACAGAACATGGAGCATATACTTTAACATATGTTACCACAGCTTTGGGCGCAAACCCACAGGCCCGAATATTTAGCTGCCAGGACAGATTAAAAAAGAGATGTGAATAAGTGAATCCCTCCTAATGGATATTTCTGAAGGCTACTGGACATAAGTGATTGGGAAGCGACTGTACACAAGTTATTTGTGTTTTAAACAGGGGGGGGGGACAACGTTTAATATTTTATTTTTATTATTATCACAACTGTGGACCAAGTGCATTACGAGAATCACCAGAGGTATTAATTCTAGGCATTTACATGTATGTTTTTAAAAATGAAGACTATTTATACAATGAAACAAGGTTTTTTATTCACACTGTTTGTAAACAATAACTTCTGCCCTCTTGGGGTCAACTTGACCCACTTATTGATTAGAAAGTATGATTAGAAACCAAGGCTGTGGAATATATTCTCTCTCACAGGCTATGAAAAAGACCAAAGCTAGGACATGGACTCCTGAGTGTTGAACTTATGCCCACTCTAAAACAACCCAGGTTGTTATAAACCCACTCTACAACAACCCAGGTTGTTATAAACCCACTCTACAACAACCCAGGTTGTTATAAACCCACTCTACAACAACCCAGGTTGTTATAAACCCACTCTACAACAACCCCAGTTGTTATAAACCCACTCTACAACAACCCAGGTTGTTATAAGCCCACTCTACAACAACCCAGGTTGTTATAAGCCCACTCTACAACAACCCAGGTTGTTATAAACCCACTCTACAACAACCCAGGTTGTTTATACCCACTCTACAACAGCCCAGGTTGTTATAAACCCACTCTACAACAACCCAGGTTTGTTATAAACCCACTCTACAACAACCCAGGTTGTTATAAACCCACTCTACAACAACCCAGGTTGTTATAAACCCACTCTACAACAGCCCAGGTTGTTATAAGCCTCTACAACAACTCAGGTTGTTATAAGCCCACTCTACAACATCGGAGGGCAGGGGGGCAGGGAGAGTGTGGCAGAGTCAGGGTCAGACCTGAGCCAACTCTCCCTGTTTATCGTGAGGAGCCAAGGAGGAGACCAGAACCAGAGCCGGTGTTGGAGGTGAGCGAAACCGAGACTGTGAAGGAGTTAATGGGGAAATTGGAGGAGAGAGAAATGAGGGAGTTGCTGTGTTGGTGCTTTTTGCATGGAATTCGCCCGACGGAACGTGTTGGGGATTTGATGGCACCTGGGTTAGCGCTCCATACTCGTCCTGAGTGCGTGTTAGTCGGCTGGTGAAGTTGGTGCCAGCCTCACGCACCAGGCCTCCTGTGCACATCCCCTAGCCTTGCACGTCCTGTGCCAACACTGCTCTCAAGATCTCCAGTACGCCTTCACGGTCTAGCCCATCCTGTGCCACCTCCACACTCCCAGTCCTCCGGTAGCAGCTCCCCGCACCAGGCTTCCTGTGCGTGTCCTCGATCCAGTACCACCAGTTCCAGCACCACGCACCAGGCCTTCAGTGCGCCTCGCCTGTTCAGCGCAGCCAGCGCTTTTCTCCTCTCCTGCGCTGCTGGAGTCTCCCGCCTGTTTAGCGCAGCCAGAGCCTTTCTCCTCACAGCGCTGCCGGAGCCTCCCGCCTGTTCAGTGCAGCCAGAGCCTTCCTCCTCTACAGCGCTGCCGAGCCTCCCGCCTGTTTAGCGCAGCCAGAGCCTTTCTCCTCTCCTGCGCTGCCGGAGCCTCCCGCCTGTTCAGCGCAGCCAGAGCTGCCAGTCTGCATGAAGCAGCCAGTCTGCATGGAGCAGCCAGAGCTGTCAGTCTACATGGAGCAGCCAGAGCTGCCAGTCTGCAAAGAGCTGCCAGTCTGCATGGAGCAGCCAGTCTGCAAGGAGCAGCCAGAGCTGTCAGTCAACATGAAGCAGCCAGAGCTGTCAGTCTGCAAAGAGCTGTCAGTCTGCAAGGAGATGTCAGTCTGCAAGGAGCTGTCAGTCTGCAAGGAGCCGCCAGTCTGCCCAGCGCCGCCAGTGCCGCCAGTCTGCCCAACGCCGCCAGTGCCGCCAGTCTGCCCAACGCCGCCAGTGCCGCCAGTCTGCCCAACGCCGCCAGTGCCCCCAGTCTGCCCAGCGTCGCCAGTCTGCCCAGCGTCGCCAGTGCCCCAGTCTGCCCAGCGTCGCCAGTCTGCCCAGCGCCAGTCTGCCCAGCGCCGCCAGTCTGCCCAGCGCCGCCAGTCTGCCCAGCGTCGCCAGTCTGTCAGGATCAGTTAGATCCACCAGTCTGCCAGGATCCGCCAGAAGTGCCAGTCGGCCAGGATCTGCCAGTAGTGCCAGTTGGCCAGGATCTGCCAGTCGGACAGGATCTGCCAGTCGGCCAGGATCCGCCAGTCGGCCAGGATCCGCCAGTCAGCCAGGATCCGCCAGTCAGCCAGGATCCACCAGTCAGCCAGGATCCACCAGTCGGCCAGGATCCGCCAGTCGGCCAGGATCCGCCAGGATCCGCCAGTCAGCCAGGATCCGCCAGTCAGCCAGGATCTGCCAGGATCTGCCAGATCTGCTAGACAGCCAGGATCCGCCAGTCAGCCAGGATCTGCCGGAACCATCAACCTGCCTGAGCTTCTTCTCACTCCCGAGCTTTCTCTCACTCCCGAGCTTTCTCTCTCCCGAGCTTTCTCTCACTCCGAGCTTCCCTCAGTCCCGAGCTGCCTCAGGCCCGAGCTGTCCTTCAGTCCCGATCTGCTCCTCAGTCCAGTGGGGTTCTGGGTGAGGACTACTAGGCCATGGTCGGCGGCGAGGGTGGTCTATCCAGGGACGCGAGGAGAGGGGACTAAGACATTGACTGAGTGGGTTCCACGTCCCCGCCGGAGCCGCCACCATGGACAGACGCCCACCCGGACCCTCCCTATTGTTTTGAGGTGCGTTGAGTCCGCACCTTAGGGGGGGTTCTGTCACGCCCTGGTCTAAGTATTTTGTGTTTTTCTTCATGTATTGGGTCAGGCCAGGGTGTGGCATGGAGTTTTGTATTGTGGTGTGTTTTGTCTTGGGATTTTGGAGTGTATGTATTTGGGATTGTAGCTAGTGGGGTTATCTCTCTCCACTGGCTTCCAGTTGAAGCTCGCATCCGCTACAAGACCATGGTGCTTGCCTACGGGCTGTGAGGGGAACGGCACCTCAGTACCTCCAGGCTCTGATCAGGACCTACACCCAAACAAGGGCACTGCGTTCATCCACCTCTGGCCTGCTCGCCTCCCTACCACTGAGGAAGTACAGTTCCCGCTCAGCCCAGTCAAAACTGTTCGCTGCTCTGGCACCCCAATGGTGGAACAAACTCCCTCACGACGCCAGGACAGCGGAGTCAATCACCACCTTCCGGAGACACCTGAAACCCCACCTCTTTAAGGAATACCTAGGATAGGATAAAGTAATCCTTCCCACCCCCCTTAAAAGATTTAGATGCACTATTGTAAAGTGGCAGTTCCACTGGATGTCATAAGGTGAATGCACCAATTTGTAAGTCGCTCTGGATAAGAGCGTCTGCTAAATGACTTAAATGTAAATGTAAATCTAGGAAAGTCTATGGCTGTCTGGAGTGGTTCTCAATCAGAGGCAGGTGCTTATCGTTGTCTCTGATTGGGAACCATATTTAGGCAGCCATATTCTTTGAGTTTGTCGTGGGTGATTGTCCTTAGTGTCTGATGTCCTTGGTCTGTGTTAGTTGACACAAGTATAGGCTGTTTTGGTTTTCGTTACATTTATTTGTTTCTGTAGTGTTTTGTATTGATTCGTGTTTACGTGTGTTTTTTCCATTAAACATGGATGCAATCTACACGCTGCGTTTTGGTCCGACTCTCCTTCACCACACCTAGAAAACCGTTACACATGTTCATTACACACCCCTGCATTCTATATTATTAAGTAGGCTGTTGGTCTTTGAGGTCCGTTATGTCAATTTGCCTTTATACATCTCATTGACCTACTGTCAACTCCCTCAGTTGTAAACATCTACAATAATCATTAGACGTACGCGTCAGAGTTATCATACCCCGTGTCGGGTTTGTACAGAGTTGGTTAAATCAGCTCTTTGCTCCCCCCTTACATGGGTAATAATCTCCAAGCTGCTCTAAACGGTGATGTTTTTGGTGTCTCTAGGTTCATCTCTAGACTGTTGAATGAGGCCTGTTACAACATTCTTACAAAACCTTTAAAGGTAGTTTGTGAAACCATTCAGTCGTGGATGTATGTAAAACATATTTAACACGTATTGCAGGTTACAGAAGCCTCCTGTTGTACTATGAATCGCCCCTCATCCCTGTTAGATCTTGATGTGTTGGTTCTCTATGTATGTACATGTTTATAATCCACATAGTGTGAATATTGTTTTCCATAAAGTCAATAACCCCCCTAAACCCCCTCTTCCCCTATCGTTAAAGCTTGAGATACATTTTTAAAACCCGTGATTTAATTCAAAATATTTAGTACCTACATTTTAACACATGTTATAATTCCAAAATGTTTACTATTTCTTACAGATAAAGGGTCCTGTTAGCCCTGACCATTATCCGTTTCCAATTCACCAACTCAAAGACGCTTGTCTGATCCATCATAACTCCGTAAGTTTTCCCTCCATGTGTAGATCAACCATCCTGCCTGTAAATCCTGGGTACATCATTAATGAATAAGATGTGTAGAAAACTGTTTAGCCATAGTTAAAGGCCTTTCATAAAGAGGCTGTCATGATTGCATGTGCCACATGTTTAACACGTATTGCTTGTTACCGAATACTACTGTTGTACATTTAATATCCACTAGCAGATTTCACGCATTTGCACAAATTCTGTCATGTTACTGTGGTCTTTTTTTAAATGTCAATAAATATGTGTGTAGAGTGTACATGTTTGTTTCACTGTAGATCTGTTTAAGACCTCCTAGAAACACCTAATTTCATCCCACAGCATTAATTAATAAGCTGTGTAGAAGCTGTTTAGCCATAAGTAAAGGCCTTTCATAAAGCGGCTGTCATGATAAACCTGAATCTGAAAGTACCTTTAGGATCTTTTCTTTGGGGTTCTAATCTCCCCGTGTGTACATGCACTGAAAATCCTTAGGCTGGAGCCATCTGGAAGCTCTGTGCCTGTACATATAAAGAGAACTAAATAGGAAACTAGGCTGAGAAACATTATTTAGATGGCTGTTTAATTGTTGTTTAAAGCCTGAAATGGACACAATGCCAAGGGACCTTGTTTCTAACACACACACACACCCCACAGACATTCCTTGTTTCTCACACACACCCACACACACCCACACACACACACACATATTCAGGTCTTAAAAATGGCTTGTTCTGGACATTTATAATGCCTATGTCCCAGCGCTATCTATAGCCCCAGACATTCCTGCTTCATAGATAACAACCATAAGGAGATAAAACTGGGGGGGTGGAGGGGGGCATGGGCCCCAAAAGTTCAAACACCCTCTAACACATGACCACACGAACAGGGGGGGGCGGGGCGGGGGCACATATTCAGTACACGTCATCAGGTCATAAGGTCAGCAATCAATCAATTTTGACACATGCCGTATCCTATTACTCTCTCAGACCCGAGAGAGAGAGTCTAAAATACTGATATACAGTAACATTCAGAAAGTATTCAGACCCGAGAGAGAGAGAGAGAGAGAGAGAGTCTAATATACTGATATACAGCAACATTCAGAAAGTATTCAGACCCGAGAGAGAGAGAGAGAGAGAGAGAGAGTCTAATACACTGATATACAGTAACGTTCAGAAAGTATTCAGACCCGAGAGAGAGAGAGAGAGAGAGAATAATACTGATATACAGTAACATTCAGAAAGTATTCAGACCAGAGAGAGAGAGAGAGAGAGAGTCTAATATACTGATATACAGTAACATTCAGAAAGTATTCAGACCAGAGAGAGAGAGAGAGAGAGAGAGAGAGTCTAATATACTGATATACAGCAACATTCTGAAAGTATTCAGACCCGAGAGAGAGAGAGAGAGAGAGAGAGAGAGAGAGTCTAATATACTGATATACAGCAACATTCAGAAAGTATTCAGACCCGAGAGAGAGAGAGAGTGTCTAATATACTGATATACAGCAACATTCTGAAAGTATTCAGACCCCTTGACTTCCTCACATTTTGTCACGTTACAGCCTTAAACTAAAATGGATTAAATGTGTTTCCCCCCCCACAATCAACACACAATAACCCAGAATTACAAAGCAAAAACTGTTTATTTTATGTGTGAACATTTTTATTTACATAAGTATTCAGACCCTTTACTCAGTACTTTGTTGAAGCACCTTTGGCAGTGATTACAACCTTGAGTCTTCTTGAGTATGACGCTACAAGCTTGGCACACCTGTATTTGGGGAGTTTCTCCCATTCTTCTCTGCAGATCCTCTCAAGCTCTGTCAGGTTGGATTGGGAGCGTCGCTGCACAGCTATTGTCAGGTCTCTCCAGAGATGTTCGATCGGGTTCAAGTCCGGGCTTAGGATCATTGTCCTGTTGCCCAGTTTGTGTATACTATACTGGGATGGTAGATAGTCAGAACAGATAGAGGATCTGGTGTCCTGAGGGGGAGAGAGAGAGAGGGAGGGTAGAGTCAGAACAGAGGGAAAGAGAGATATAGAGGGAGGGGAGAGAGTCAGAACAGAGGGAAAGAGAGAGAGAGGGAGGGTAATGAGTCAGAACAGAGGGAAAGAGAGAAATAGGGAGGGTAGAGAGTCAGGAAAGAGAGAGAGGGGGATGGTAGAGAGTCAAAACAGAGGGAAACAGAGAGAGGGATGGTAGAGAGTCAGAACAGATGGAAGTTGGTCATGATGTTTCTCTGAAACAGTAAAGACTAAAGTTGGTCATGATGTTTCTCTTAAACACAGAACACCAAAGTTGGTCATAAGAAGAGGTCTAGCAGGAGCCAAAGTACAGTTGTGTATTTCAACAAGCTGTTCCTCTGTCACATACCGAATAGCCGATATCATGAATGTCCTTTTCCAAAAAAAGACTCAGCTACATAGATGCTGCCACTGGCAAGATGAAGATGTTGGACCATATTGCAGATGTTCTCTTTGCACAAAGGATGCTAAACAATGGAGAGTTGGAAAGCATCCAGTCTATAGGAGGTACTCGTGACAAGGCCCGGGCCCTGATAGACACTGCCAGAAGGATGCTAAACAATGGAGAGCTGGAAAGTATCCAGTCTATAGGAGGTACTCGTGACAAGGCCCGTGATAGACACTGGCCCTGGAAAGCCCAGTCTGATTGGGCACTGCCAGAAGTAAGGGAGATGTTACTAGTAATAGCTTGATGGCAACATGGGACAATCACCCTGGATCATCCTCAGTAGTTAATGGTAATGTTATGTCACCTAAGGAAATAGTCTCCATCACCCTGGATCATCCTCAGTAGGTGGTAATGTTATGTCACCTAAGGAAATAGTCTCCATCACCCTGGATCATCCTCAGTAGTTAATGGTAATGTTATGTCACCTAAGGAAATAGTCTCCATCACCCTGGATCATCCTCAGTAGTTAATGGTAATGTTATGTCACCTAAGGAAATAGTCTCTATCACCCTGGATCCTCCTCAGTAGTTAATGGTAATGTTATGTCACCTAAGGAAATAGTCTCCATCACCCTGGATCATCATCAGTATGTGGTAATGTTATGTCACCTAAGGAAATAGTCTCCATCACCCTGGATCATCCTCAGTAGTTAATGGTGATGTTATGTCACCTAAGGAAAGAGTCTCTATCACCCTGGATCATCCTCAGTAGTTAATGGTAATGTTATGTCACCTAAGGAAATAGTCTCCATCACCCTGGATCATCCTCAGTAGTTAATGGTAATGTTATGTCACCTAAGGAAATAGTCTCCATCACCCTGGATCATCCTCAGTAGTTAATGGTAATGTTATGTCACCTAAGGAAATAGTCTCCATCACCCTGGATCATCCTCAGTAGTTAATGGTAATGTTATGTCACCTAAGGAAATAGTCTCCATCACCCTGGTTCGTCCTCAGTAGGTGGCATCTCCATTTACCTGCCAACAAATAAATGGTGTTATTCCTGATTGTTTCAGTTACTCAGTGACAGTAGTAGGATTATGGTGTTATTCCTGGTTGTTTCAGTTACTCAGTGGCAGTAGTAGGATTATGGTGTTATTCCTGGTTGTTTCAGTTACTCAGTGGCAGTAGTAGGATTATGGTGTTATTCCTGGTTGTTTCAGTTACTCAGTGGCAGTAGTAGGATTATGGTGTTATTCCTGGTTGTTTCAGTTACTCAGTGGCAGTAGTAGGATTATGGTGTTATTCCTGGTTGTTTCAGTTACTCAGTGACAGTAGTAGGATTATGGTGTTATTCCTGGTTGTTTCAGTTACTCAGTGGCAGTAGTAGGATTATGGTGTTTTTGCTGCACTTACCTGATATCTTGATACTGTTTTAATAGACCTGGGACCATTTATTTGTCAGAGTCATCAGTATCACTTACCATCATTTAAATGTGTAACCGGTAGACACTGTCCAATGTTCCCATGCAGGACGCCTTCATTGTGTCTGTTCACATTATCACTTACCATCATTTAAATGTGTAACCGGTAGACACTGTCCAATGTCCCCATGCAGGACGCCTTCATTGTGTCTGTTCACACCGAAATGTGCAGGATGAACATACATGCCTTATATATAAGGTTACCTTGTTTACACCAGATCGTGTTTGGTTACCACGGCAACAGGGCCAAAGACAATCGGTTACTAACAGTTCCCACCTTAGCCTCTCAAAAAGAAAAGCTTGTTATTCTGTAGTTGACATAGCTAATAGAAGGACCTATCTGGTGTGGATGTTTGATCACCATGGAGATAGCAGTAGTTGACATAGCTAATAGAAGGACCTATCTGGTGTGGATGTTTGATCACCATGGAGATAGCAGTAGCTGGGTGAATCATTCACACTTGGACAGTCTGAGCTTCATTGACATAACAGCTGTTGGAACCCCCCAGGCGTTGGATGTTCCGAGCCCCATATACATAACAGCTGTTGGAACCCCGCAGGCATTGGATGTTCCGAGCCCCCATATACATAACAGCTGTTGGAACCCTCCAGGCGTTGGATGTTCTGAGTCCCATATACATAACAGCTGTTGGAACCCCCCAGGCGTTGGATGTTCCGAGCCCCATGGAGATAACATTAGGTGGGTGAGTCATCTGTACTTGGAAAGTGTGAGTTTCATCTGCATAACAGCGGATGGAAGACCCAGCTGCGGCCGGAGGTGTCAGCTCTGTTTGGATTCTATGAGTAATGTTAGACGAACAGCGGTTGGGCGACTCAGGAGTTATTGGACGATTCGAGGTTATGTGCATAACATCGGAATGGACAATTCAGCAGTGGTTGGATATATCGGAAGCCCGTAGAAACAGCAGTGGTTGGACCTATCGGAAGCCCGTAGAAACAGCAGTGGTTGGATATATCGGAAGCCCGTAGAAACAGCAGTGGTTGGACCTATCGGAAGCCCATAGAAACAGTAGTGGTTGGACCTATCGGAAGCCCGTAGAAACAGCAGTGGTTGGATATATCGGAAGCCCGTAGAAACAGCAGTGGTTGGATATATCGGAAGCCCGTAGAAACAGCAGTGGTTGGACCTATCGGAAGCCTGTAGAAACAGTAGTGGTTGGACCTATCGAAGCCCATAGAAACAGTAGTGGTTGGACCTATCGGAAGCCCGTAGAAACAGTAGTGGTTGGACCTATCGGAAGCCCGTAGAAACAGTAGTGGTTGGACGTATCGGAAGCCCATAGAAACAGTAGTGGTTGGACTTATCGGAAGCCCATAGAAACAGTAGTGGTTGGACCTATCGGAAGCCCATAGAAACAGTAGTGGTTGGACCTATCGGAAGCCTGTAGAAACAGCAGTGGTTGGACGTATCGAAGCCTGTAGAAACAGCAGTGGTTGGACCTATCGGAAGCCTGTAGAAACAGCAGTGGTTGGACCTATCGGAAGCCTGTAGAAACAGCAGTGGTTGGACCTATCGGAAGCCTGTAGAAACAGCAGTGGTTAGATACACAACCCACAGTGAGACATTGAAACTAGGTCACCTCAGGTTGACACCTAAGCAGTAAAACAAGAAAGATACATATTGTCTACCTGATGACACATTGTGGTGATTACTTCAAACGGCCTTGAAGCTTTTAGGAAGAGCCTCAGCCACTATATAAGATCAGTTACACAGACAGTGCTAATTTCAGTGTATATTTGCAGCTGAACCATGAAGATGGTCCAGTGGTAATGTGAAGTGCTTTACAAAACAACAAGAATTAGAAACAAAAGATAGAATGTCACATGACGTTTATTCAACATACAATAACAGAGGCGAATGGTACTACCAACATCACAATATGGGCCTAAGAGTTGAGGAATATACACAGTTGAGGGAATCTACACCTCTCCCTTGTGCAGCATACAGCAGAGAAGGTGACATGAAAGAGTCTCTAATGACAGGCTGTATAACACAGAGGACCGCAACACATATCAACACCACAACATACAGCAGAAGGTGACATGAAAGAGCCTCTAATGACAGGCTGTATAACACAGAGGACCTATCAACACATATCAACACCACAACATACAGCAGAGAAGGTGACATGAAAGCCTCTAATGACAGGCTGTATAACACAGAGGACCGCAAAAACATATCAACACATATCAACACCACAACATACAGCAGAGAAGGTGACATGAAAGAGTCTCTAATGACAGGCTGTATAACACAGAAGACCACAACACATATCAACACATATCAACACCACAACATACAGCAGAGAAGGTGGCATGAAAGAGCCTCTAATGACCTGTATAACACAAGGACCACAACACATATCAACACCACCTTCTGGTTCCACACAATGTACCTGACCCTAGACAGCCCCAACCCTTTGACTTAAGATGTAGGTCTGACAAAACAGGTTACAACAAGTTAGTCATTACATAGGACTGTCACCGAAGACCAAGGGTTACAATGGACCGCCAACTCGGTACAACAAACGGCCACAAAACGTTTGTCCTGCTCCTACTACAGCAGAGGTGAAACGCTGTATACCTCCAGAATGGATACTGCAACCCTGCGAAGGGACAACCTGCTAAAAAACAATGCAAGACTGGTGAGAGACACGGACATCATGACAATGTCAGCAGCCGGTCCCAGCCCACCAGGGTCAGCAGTCGGTCCCAGCCCACCAGGGGCAGCCCAGCCCACCAGGGTCAGCAGCCGGTCCCAGCCCACCAGGGGTAGCAGTCCCCACCCCACCAGGGGCAGCAGTCGGTCCCAGCCCACCAGGGTCAGCAGCGGTCCCAGCCCACCAGGGGCAGCAGCCGGTCCCAGCCCACCAGGGGCAGCAGTCGGTCCCAGCCCACCAGGGGCAGCAGCGGTCCCAGCCCACCAGGGGCAGCAGTCGGTCCCAGCCCACCAGGGGCAGCAGCCGGTCCCAGCCCACCAGGGGCAGCCGGTCCCAGCCCACCAGGGGCAGCCCAGCCCACCAGGGGCAGCAGTCGGTCCCAGCCCACCAGGGGCAGCAGTCGGTCCCAGCCCACCAGGGGCAGCAGCCGGTCCCAGCCCACCAGGGGCAGCCCAGCCCACCAGGGGCCAGCCCCCACCCACCAGGGGTAGCAGGGGGGGCAGCAGTCGGTCCCAGCCCACCAGGGGCAGCAGTCGGTCCCAGCCCACCAGGGGCAGCAGTCGGTCCCAGCCCACCAGGGGCAGCAGCCGGTCCCAGCCCACCAGGGGCAGCAGTCGGTCCCAGCCCACCAGGGGCAGCAGTCGGTCCCAGCCCACCAGGGGTAGCAGTCGGTCCCAGCCCACCAGGGGCAGTCGGTCCCAGCCCACCAGGGGGCAGCAGTCGGTCCCAGCCCACCAGGGGCAGCAGTCGGTCCCAGCCCACCAGGGGTAGCAGTCGGTCCCAGCCCACCAGGGGGTCAGTCGGTCCCAGCCCACCAGGGGTAGCAGTCGGTCCCAGCCCACCAGGGGCAGCAGCCGGTCCCAGCCCAGCCACCAGGGGCAGCAGTCGGTCCCAGCCCACCAGGGGCAGCAGTCGGTCCCAGCCCACCAGGGGTAGCAGCAGCCCACCAGGGGCAGCAGTCGGTCCCAGCCCACCAGGGGCAGCAGTCGGTCCCAGCCCACCAGGGGCAGCAGTCGGTCCCAGCCCACCAGGGGCAGCAGTCGGTCCCAGCCCACCAGGGGCAGCCCAGCCCACCAGGGGCAGTCCGGTCCCAGCCCACCAGGGGTAGCAGCCGGTCCCAGCCCACCAGGGGTAGCAGTCGGTCCCAGTCCCAGCCCACCAGGGGCAGCAGTCGGTCCCAGCCCACCAGGGGTAGCAGTCGGTCCCAGCCCACCAGGGGTAGCAGTCGGTCCCAGCCCACCAGGGGCAGCAGTCGGTCCCAGCCCACCAGGGGTAGCAGTCGGTCCCAGCCCACCAGGGGCAGCAGTCGGTCCCAGCCCACCAGGGCAGGTCCCAGCCCACCAGGGGCAGCAGGGGCCCACCAGGGGTAGCAGTCGGTCCCAGCCCACCAGGGGTAGCAGTCGGTCCCAGCCCACCAGGGGCAGCAGTCCCAGCCCACCAGGGGCAGCAGCCCCAGCCCACCAGGGGCAGCAGTCGGTCCCAGCCCACCAGGGGCAGCAGTCGGTCCCAGCCCACCAGGGGTAGCAGTCGGTCCCAGCCCACCAGGGGCAGCAGTCGGTCCCAGCCCACCAGGGGTAGCAGTCGGTCCCAGCCCACCAGGGGCAGCAGTCGGTCCCAGCCCACCAGGGGCAGCAGCGGTCCCAGCCCCACCAGGGGTTTGGTCCCACCCCCCAAGGGACAGCATCAGGGTCCAGTCTCCCAGGGACCACAGCCTTGCTCACACCACCAGCGGCAGCAGAGACATGACCCATAGTTCTGTCAACCGTAGGAGAAGCAAAGAACCCAATACAGGCCTTAATGCTCAAGGTTGTGTCCCGAAGTCTCCTGTAGCAGCGGCCGCAATGGTGGTCTTGGTAGCAGCGTCACATCAGCAATGATTGGCAGATATGAAAACAGGTTTGTTTCACAAAGCCACAGCCTAGATCACATAGACCGTCCACTGGCACACATCAGAAACCTGTGACTGTGGACATTATTAGAAGAGATCGGTCGACATGTCCTACAATCAGCCTGGTTCTCCAGTCGACATGTCCTACAATCAGCCTGGTTCTCAGTCGACATGTCCTACAATCAGCCTGGTTCTCAGTCGACATGTCCTACAATCAGCCTGGTTCTCAGTCGACATGTCCTACAATCAGCCTGGTTCTCAGTCGACATGTCCTACAATCAGCCTGGTTCTCAGTCGACATGTCCTACAATCAGCTGGTTCTCAGTCGACATGTCCTACAATCAGCCTGGTTCTCAGTCGACATGTCCTACAATCAGCCTGGTTCTCAGTCGACATGTCCTACAATCAGCCTGGTTCTCAGTCGACATGTCCTACAATCAGCCTGGTTCTCAGTCGACATGTCCTACAATCAGCAGAAAGAGGGCCTGGATGTTCAACAGGAGACAACAGTGAAGAAGTAGACAATAGCACATCAGCGGTTCTACACCATGTCACGGATACCAATGAGGAGGCTCACCTACCTAGAGAACTCGGTGCAGATGATAGCAGAGATGATAGCGGAGATGAAAGTGACGACTCCAGCAGTGGAATCGGGGATAAAGTACCTACAGAACCCGGTACAGATGATAGCGGAGATGAAAGTGATGACTCCAGCAGTGGAATCGGGGATAACGTACCTACAGAACCCGGTACAGATGATAGCGGAGATGAAAGTGATGACTCCTGCAGTGGAATCGGGGATAAAGTACCTACAGAACCCGGTGCAGATGATAGCGGAGATGAAAGCAACACAAGTTCCTCCAGTGACTCTGACTGTCACAATTCTGTACCCAAACATGTCGGGAAAGGGTATCCTCTCAGTCGAACATAGTGTACCTATCAAACAAAAAGTACCAAAGTGTCTGGAGTCCAACAAGACCCTGATACTGCTGAGCCAGAGTATCAGTATACAGAGGATGCTGCCTGTTCTGGGACGGTATGCACTGTGCCTAATTCCCCCACCACAGATGACACAGAGCCTGCGTCGGCCCCAGCCCGGACCACCTCTGCGGAGACGCAGACCCAGGAGCCAGACTCTGATGAGACTCAGACCAAGGAGGAAGTGTCCGCTGAGACTCAGACCCCAGAATCTGCTGAGACGCAGACCGAGGAGCCAGACTCTGATGAGACTCAGACCAATGAGGTAGTGTCCGCTAAGACTCAGACCCCAGAATCTGCTGAGACGCAGACCGAGGAGCCAGACTCTGATGAGACTCAGACCAAGGAGGTAGTGTCTGCTGTACCCAAGCCCCAGTCTACAACTGAACCATTGTTCCAACAACCTATTGGTGAAACATGTGTAATGTCTCACAATGTGCTTGAATGTAGAGTTGACCATGCAATTGTATTAGCTGCGCCTGGGTATCAAGATAGGGCTGATGAAGTTGTCTCTGCGACAGAGCACGTAACCAGGGCCTGGTGTGCTACCTCAAAGGAACTTGAGACTGCCGTGGATATCATCACAGCCATGTCTGGGTGTGATACATCAGAGGAGGTTGCTGCTGCCCTGGATAGCATGACATGTGTCACGTAAGTGTAACTATCACACACATTGTGTATTACTGAACAGTCATCTATTGCCTTTGGGTAGAGGGGTGACTTGTTTCTGCCTTGTGTTACAGCGGTACCGAGAGAGTTCCGGAAGATATGCTAACCGAGGTGGAATATGCAAACGCCTTTCAAGAGTGTGAAGTGTGAAGTGTCTCAATTCTATGCATCGAAGCCGCATTTTAGTAGGCCACAGTGGAACGTTGACTCTTGTCCAGGTTCAATATTTTCTGCTACAACCAATCCCCTTCCCACTATGATACCACCTTCAAGCGCCATCTCTAATGTGGTAACCCAGCCTACAGATGTGGAACTCAACGCCTTCAACGCATGTATTGGTGACATGGACCCTCTCGGGTACCCAGACAACTCCATGTATTTCAACAACAACAACAGTCGGCACAGCCTCTAGAGGCCCAGCAGGTTGAGGTGCATCTGGAAACGTTTCATCAAGTGCCTAGACCGCAGCAGGAGGCCCGGGTCCTACATCCCCAACAACCAGCATCTCAAGTGCCTCGACCGCTGCAGGAGGCCCGGGTCCTACATCCCCAACAACCAGCATCTCAAGTGCCTCGACCGCTGCAGGAGGCCCGGGTCCTACATCCCCAACAACCAGCATCTCAAGTGCCTCGACCGCAGCAGGAGGCCCGGGTCCTACATCCCCAACAACCAGAGTCTCAAGTGCCTGAAACTCCACAGCAGACTGTTGATATACACGGGTTCAACGTGTGCAAACTCAAGCCAGTGACATCTTTACAGTCGCAAAGGACATTGTTCCCCACACCACCACAATCCGAAGCAGCTGTCACCTATGAAGAATCCGTGCCTGGTCCCAGCCGATATAACCTGGAGAGCGACGGGGCTACTGTGTCGTCCATTGCGATGATAATCCCTGTGGTGAAACAGTTGATTATATGCGCCACAAGTAAAAGAAGTTCAACAGAGCGTTCATCTGTAACATCTACTTGGTTCAGCTGAACAGGCCCATGCAATGTGCTGGCGGCTGTGTATTGTGCACACTGTGTTACAGCGAACAAAGTGGTTGTCGTCTACACAATATATCGTCCACAAGGGCTGCTGTAAGCACCACAGCCAGCACCCTTGCAAATTGCCCTGCTCTGGAGAATGTAGGAGACTGGGATCTGGAACTGAACATAGATGATATGTTCAAGACTGACAAGGAGGTCAACGTCCATGTGCAGCTGATTATAAATGAGGAGCAATCCTCTGGAGTTGACACCCTGAAAAGAGGTATGTATATTACCATTTATAGATATATCTCTCTGTCTATGTTATACTACTATGACCAGCCCTGATAATGTAGCTGGACTGACAGTGTTCTCTTCCCACGCAGCGTTCAACCATCTCATCACAGTGAATGACACCATGTCCTTCAGGTACTGAGTAAACGAAGCCAGAAGAGGTGGCCTACAGATCTGTCTGCATCCCTCATGTCCTTCAGGTACTGGGTAAACGAAGCCAGAAGAGGTGGCCTACAGATCTGTCTGCATCCCTCATGTCCTTCAGGTCCTGGGTAAACGAAGCCAGAAGAGGTGGCCTACAGATATGTCTGCATCCCTCATGTCCTTCAGGTACTGGGTAAACGAAGCCAGAAGAGGTGGCCTACAGATCTGTCTGCATCCCTCATGTCCTTCAGGTACTGGGTAAACGAAGCAATGCCAGAAGAGGTGGCCTACAGATATGTCTGCATCCCTCATGTCCTTCAGGTACTGGGTAAACGAAGCCAGAAGAGGTGGCCTACAGATCTGTCTGCATCCCTCATGTCCTTCAGGTACTGGGTAAACGAAGCCAGAAGAGGTGGCCTACAGATCTGTCTGCATCCCTCATGTCCTTCAGGTCCTGGGTAAACGAAGCCAGAAGAGGTGGCCTACAGATATGTCTGCATCCCTCATGTACCTGTTCAATGTATCACTTGGGTCCTACAGGTTTCATTGGTGCTGTTTTGTCTTGAAGAAACATATCATTTTGACTATGTGCTGCACTTCGTTGCCCAGGAGAGGCCAGTCTAAGGTAGTCACAGTTGTTGACAACACACTGAGAAACCTCACCTCGAGCAGAGAGTTTAGAAGAATGGTATTCTATCATTTTGACTATGTGCTGCACTTCGTTGCCCAGGAGAGGCCAGTCTAAGGTAGTCACAGTTGTTGACAACACACTGAGAAACCTCACCTCGAGCAGAGAGTTTAGAAGAATGGTATTCTATCTGTGTAGGTGGTTTACAGCTCAGTACGTGTCACCACAAGACAGGCGGCTTTGTGTTAGATTGTAAACCCAGTGAAGGTGCTACTTTGGTCCATGTCATAGCTTTGTTGGCTTCCAGGATTGGGATGGAAACAGTAACACCTCACCTGGCCCAGCAACGGGCCAAAGATGACAGCAATTACTGTTTCAATGGCAGGAATGCCAATAACATGTTCACATGTCCCTCAGATGGTAATTCAGGAGGTAATTACATCGATATGGTTGAGTTTAGCTCCGACCACAACAGTGTTCACATGTCCCTCAGATGGTAATTCAGGAGGTAATTACATCGATATGGTTGAGTTTAGCTCCGACCACAACAGTGGCGATGATGGTATTGGTCTCACTCGCGTGTCCACAACCATAGAGTATTACAGTTTCCTTCCATAGAGTATTACAGTTTCCTTCATAGAGTATTACAGTTTCCTTCCATAGAGTATTACAGTTTCCTTCCTAGAGTATTACAGTTTCCTTCATAGAGTATTACAGTTTCCTTCCATAGAGTATTACAGTTTCCTTCCTAGAGTATTACAGTTTCCTTCATAGAGTATTACAGTTTCCTTCCATAGAGTATTACAGTTTCCTTCCATAGAGTATTACAGTTTCCTTCATAGAGTATTACAGTTTCCTTCATAGAGTATTACAGTTTCCTTCCATAGAGTATTACAGTTTCCTTCCATAGAGTATTACAGTTTCCTTCCATAGAGTATTACAGTTTCCTTCATAGAGTATTACAGTTTCCTTCCATAGAGTATTACAGTTTCCTTCCTAGAGTATTACAGTTTCCTTCCATAGAGTATTACAGTTTCCTTCCTAGAGTATTACAGTTTCCTTCCATAGAGTATTACAGTTTCCTTAACAGTGTTATTGTAAGAGTTTAAATGTTTAAACAGAGGATCCATCTAAAACAGTATAAAACAAGATGATAAACAGAGGATCCATCTAAAACAGTATAAAACAAGATGATAAACAGAGGATCCATCTAAAACAGTATAAAACAAGATGATAAACAGAGGATCCATCTAAAACAGTATAAAACAAGATGATAAACAGAGGATCCATCTAAAACAGTATAAAACAAGATGATAAACAGAGGATCCATCTAAAACAGTATAAAACAAGATGATAAACAGAGGATCCATCTAAAACAGTATAAACCAGTGCAGTATGTTCTGAGAATGTGTCAAAGGAATTTTACAATTCCTACATGTGTTCATTAACCAATTCAATTAAAATCACTCTGTCTGTTGTTAAGAATTTTTAAGATCGTTATTTGCATAAAATAGACAGAGACCAGTCTACCAAAATGAGCCAATAGTATTTATTCTCGAGAGCACTGCTCATAGAACCCTGTACAACCTGTACAACAGTATATATATAAAATATGACGTCATAGGTTATAAAATGTATCTCCTCCTCTTGACCAGGACAAAGCAGGTTCAAAAGTTAATTCCAACTCACTAACGCACATACCTGACACACTATACCTGGATTAACTCCTGAAGTCTCACCATAGTTTATTACCACTTAGCAGACAGTTCCAGATACGGAAGACCTGGAGAGGGTCTCGCTGTCTTATGTAATCACCACAGAGTTATAGCTGAGTCGGTTCAAACATAGGTTAATGACCCTCTTCGCTGTCTTATGTAATCACCACAGAGTTATAGCTGAGTCGGTTCAAACATAGGTTAATGACCCTCTTCGCTGTCTTATGTAATCACCACAGAGTTATAGCTGAGTCGGTTCAAACATAGGTTAATGATCCTCTTTGCTTACTTTAGACCCACACACATTCCTCCTTCCACAAAGGTTATCATTTCCAATTACCCCTTATCCCTGCTACATAACCTCTTTCTTATGAACTAACATTATTATTAATCAGATATTGTAAAACAGGGTAGAGTTGAATTATTATTATATTATTATATGATATGAATGGCCAGAGCCGCTATTCAGCCAGGATCCGCCAGAGCCGCCATTCAGCCAGGATCTGCCAGAGTCGCCAGTCTGCAAGGATCCGCCAGAGCCGCCATTCAGCCAGGATCCGCTAGAGCCGCCATTCAGCCAGGATCCGCCAGAGCCGCCATTCAGCCAGGATCCGCCAGAGCTGCCATTCAGCCAGGATCCGCCAGAGCCGCCATTCAGCCAGGATCCGCCATTCAGCCAGGATCCGCCATACAGCCAGGATCCGCCATACAGCCAGGATCCGCCAGAGCCGCCATTCAGCCAGGATCCGCCAGAGCCGCCATTCAGCCAGGATCCACCAGAGCCGCCATTCAGCCAGGATCCGCCATTCAGCCAGGAGCCGCCATTCAGCCAGGATCCGCCAGAGCCGCCATTCAGCCAGGATCCGCCAGAGCCGCCATACAGCCAGGATCCGCCATTCAGCCAGGAGCCGCCATTCAGCCAGGATCCGCCAGAGCCGCCATTCAGCCAGGATAAGCCAGAGCCGCCATTCAGCCAGGATCCGCCAGAGCCGCCATTCAGCCAGGATCCGCCATACAGCCAGGATCCACCAGAGCCGCCATTCAGCCAGGATCCGCCAGAGCCGCCATTCAGCCGGGATCCGCCAGAGCCGCCATTCAGCCAGGATCCGCCAGAGCCGCAATTCAGCCAGGATCCGCCAGAGCCGCCATTCAGCCAGGATCCACTAAAGCCGCCATTCAGCCAGGATCCGCCAGAGCTGCCATTCAGCCAGGATCCGCCAGAGCCGCCATACAGCCAGGATCCGCCATTCAGCCAGGACCAACCATTCATAATGAGGCCCTAGACTTAATGTTTAAACTCTATCCCAAACCTTAACCATTCATAATGAGGCCCTAAACTTAATGTTTAACTCTATCCCAAACCTTAACCATTCATAATGAGGCCCTAATCTTAATGTTTAAACTCTATCCCAAACCTTAACCATTCATAATGAGGCCCTAATCTTAATGTTTAAACTCTATCCCAAACCTTAACCATTCATAATGAGGCCCTAACCTTAATGTTATAACTCTATCCCAAACCTTAACCATTCATAATGAGGCCCTAATCTTAATGTTTAAACTCTATCCCAAACCTTATGGATGGGTGTTCCTGTGCAGGAAACAAATCAGAGGAAATTTTAGAGCGCCACCTATAGTTTTCGATAAAACTCAAACTTTCATTAAAACACACATGCAAGATACTAAATTAAAGCTACACTCGTTGTGAATCTAGCCAACATGTCAGATTTGTAAAATGCTTTTCGGCGAAAGCATGAGAAGCTATTATCTGATAGCATGCACCCCCCAAAATATCAGAACGAGACCTAAACAAAAGATTTTGCGGTAGCCGGCGCTACACAAAACTCAGAAATAAAATATAAAACATTCATTACCTTTGACGAGCTTCTTTGTTGGCACTCCTATATATCCCATAAACATCACAATTGGGTATTTTTCCCGATTAAATCCGTCATTGTATAGCCAAAATGTCATTTTCTGAAGACCGGTCTGATCCAGGAAAATTCCCCTTTACAAGACGCAACGTCACTTTTTAAAATTACAAAAGATTCCTATAAACTTTTACAAATCACTTCAAACTACTTTTCTAAACCAACTTTAGGTATTAATAAACGTTAATAATCTATAAAATTGATCACGGGGCGATCTGTATTCGATAGCAGCAAGTCTTGAAATCATCGTCCATGTTTTCACTTTCATAACATCCTGCAGTGCGCCCCAAGACAGGAAGTGCCTATACGTCATCCCACCAAGGATAAAGCAGCCATGAAATGCCAGTACTGGCGACATCGTGTGGAAGCTGTAGGATTTCGAATCGGATCCTCATCTATTTTCTCTCGCCTTAAACAATACATTGACTGGCGGATGAATATTTTTTTTGTGTTTTTGGTGAACAGTTTTCCCAGGTATTTTTACTCCTAAACACGTTCTGTTATAGCCACAGACACGATTTAACCAGTTTTAGAGACCTCAGAGTGTTTTCTATACACACATACTTATCACATGCATATACTATATTCCTGGCATGAGTAGCAGGACTTTGAAATGTTGCGCGATTTTTAACAAAATGCTGCGAAAAGCTGCGAAAATTCGCATCATCCCTAACAGGTTTTAACCATTCATAATGAGGCCCTAAACTTAATGTTTAAACTCTATCCCAAACCTTAACCATTCATAATGAGGCCCTAAACTTAATGTTTAAACTCTATCCCAAACCTTAACCATTCATAATGAGGCCCTAATCTTAATGTTTAAACTCTATCCCAAACCTTAACCATTCATAATGAGGCCCTAAACTTAATGTTTAAACTCTATCCCAAACCTTAACCATTCATAATGAGGCCCTAATCTTAATGTTTAAACTCTATCCCAAACCTTAACCATTCATAATGAGGCCCTAATCTTAATGTTTAAACTCTATCCCAAACCTTAACCATTCATAATGAGGCCCAACACATTGTGTTAACACAGGCTTGGCCAACTATCGTCACAACACATTTTGTTAACACATCCGTGACCAACTGCAGTGGGGCAAAAAAGTATTTAGTCAGCCACCAATTGTGCAAGTTCTCCCACTTAAAAAGATGAGAGAGGCCTGTAATTTTCATCATAGGTACACTTCAACTATGACAGACAAAATGAGAAGAAAAAAATCCAGAAAATCACATTTTTAATTTATTTATTTGCAAATTATGGTGGAAATAAGTATTTTGTCAATAACAAAAGTTTACACAGCAACTCGTATCTCTCAGAGAGTCACTATTCCACTAAGACCTCATTGAAACACAAAGCAGGAAATGGAATCAGAGCTGTGTGTGTCATTCTTATCAAAAGTCCTGTTAACTCTCACAAAAACACAAAACGCACACACACACACACACACACACACACACACACACACACCTCTAGCTCAATCTAGCCATCTCTGGCCACGGTCAGCATCTAGTTAATGAGAAGTGGACTAAAATCAATATACACACATTGGGAGGAATTCCTGAATACCTAGCCCTCGTGTCTGTCTGTCTGTCTGTCTATGTGTGTGTGTGTGTCCTTTATCTTCCTCAGTGGGGAAAGAGAGAAATGAAGAAGTACATCTAAAGACGAACGTCGTCCTGAATCATTTCTGCTGACTAATCTTTCCCTCCTTCTCTCTCTCTCTCTTGCTCTCCCTCCTCAGCAGCTCATATCTCTCAGAGAGTCAATGATGTCACCCAGCCCATCAGGGCTCAAAGGCCCCCAATTACCAAACATAAAGCAAATTCCACACATCTACCCTCCCTCTCTCTCTTTCCCTCTGTTCTGACTCTCTACCCTCCCTCTCTCTCTCTTTCCCTCTGTTCTGACTCTCTACCCTCCCTCTCTCTCTCTTTCCCTCTGTTCTGACTCTCTACCCTCCCTCTCTCTCTCTTTCCCTCTGTTCTGACACTCTCCCCTCCCTCTCTCTCTCTCTCTCTTTCCCTCTGATCTCACTCTCTCCCCTCCCTCTCTCTCCCTTTCCCTCTGTTCTGACACTCTCCCCTCCCTCTCTCTCTCTCTCTCTCTCTTTCCCTCTGTTCTGACTCTCTCCCCTCCCTCCCTCTCTCTCTTTCCCTCTGTTCTGACTCTCTCCCCTCCCCTCTCTCTCTTTCCCTCTGTTTTGACTCTCTACCCTCCCTCTCTCTCTCTTTCCATCTATTCATACTCTCTACCATCCCTCTGTTATGACTCATTACCCTCCCTCTCTCTCTTTCAATCTGTTCTGACTCTCTACCCTCCCTCTGTTCTGACTCTCTACCCTCCCTCTCTCTCTCTTTCCCTCTGTTCTGACTCTCTCCCCTCACTCCCTCTCTCTCTTTCAATCTGTTCTGACTCTCTCCCCTCCCTCTCACTTTCTTTCCCTCTGTTCTGACTCTCTCTTTCCCTCTGTTCTGACTCTCTCCCCTCCCTCTCTCTCTTTCCCTGTTTTGACTCTCTACCCTCCCTCTCTCTCTCTTTCCCTCTGTTCTGACTCTCTCCCCTCCCTCTCTCTCTTTCAATCTGTTCTGACTCTCTACCCTCCCTCTCTTTCAATCTGTTCTGACTCTCTACCCTACCTCTCTCTCTTTCAATCTGTTCTGACTCTATACCCTCCCTCTCTCTCTTTCCCTCTGTTCTGACACTCTCCCCTCCCTCTTTCCCTCTGTTCTGACTCTCTCCCCTCCCTCCCTCTCTCTCTTTCCCTCTGTTTTGACTCTCTACCCTCCCTCTCTCTCTCTTTCCATCTGTTCATACTCTCTACCATCCCTCTGTTATGACTCATTACCCTCCCTCTCTCTCTTTCAATCTGTTCTGACTCTCTACCCTCCCTCTGTTCTGACTCTCTACCCTCCCTCTCTCTCTCTTTCCCTCTGTTCTGACACTCTCCCCTCCCTCTCTCTCTCTCTTTCCCTCTGTTCTGACTCTCTCCCCTCCCTCCCTCTCTCTCTTTCCCTCTGATCTCACTCTCTCCCCTCCCTCTCTCTCCCTTTCCCTGTTTTGACACTCTCCCCTCCCTCCCTCTCCCTCTCTTTCCCTCTGTTCTGACTCTCTCCCCTCCCCTCTCTCTCTTTCCCTCTGTTTTGACTCTACCCTCCCTCTCTCTCTCTTTCCATCTGTTCATACTCTACCATCCCTCTGTTATGACTCATTACCCTCCCTCTCTCTCTTTCAATCTGTTCTGACTCTCTACCATCCCTCTGTTCTGACACTCTCCCCTCCCTCCCTCTCTCTCTTTCCCTCTGTTCTGACTCTCTCCCCTCCCTCCCTCTCTCTCTCTTTCCCTCTGTTCTGACTCTCTCCCCTCCCTCTCTCTCTCTTTCCCTCTGTTTTGACTCTCTACCCTCCCTCTCTCTCTCTTTCCATCTGTTCATACTCTCTACCATCCCTCTGTTATGACTCATTACCCTCCCTCTCTTTCCCTCTGTTCTGACTCTCTACTCTCCCTCTCTCTCTTTCCATCTGTTCTGACTCTCTACTCTCTCCCTCTCTCTCTTTCCATCTGTTCTGACTTTCTACCCTCCCTCTCTCTCTTTCCCTCTGTTTTGACTCTCTACCCTCCCTCTCTCTCTTTCCCTCTGTTCTGACTCTCTCCCCTCCATCTCTCTCTTTCCCTCTGTTCTGACTCTCTCTCTTTCCCTCTGTTCTGACTCTCTCTCTTTCCCTCTGTTCTGACTCTCTACTCTCCCTCTGTGATATCTAAGTTTTTTTTAAATAAAAATGTTCACACATAAAGTGAACCGTTTTTGCTTTGTAATTCTGGGTTATTGTGTGTAGATTGATGAGGGGAAAAACACATTTAATCCATTTTAGAATAAGTCTGTAACGTGACAAAATGTGTAAAAAGTCAAGGGGTCTGAATACTTTCTGAATGTTACTGTATATCAGTATATTAGACTCTCTCTCTCTCTGCAGTGATGTTGTTTTCATCACTTCTGGTTTAACACTGCCATCAAGTGGTGATTGTCCAAACTGCACCACTGTTACGATAGAGAAAGTGAGAGAGAGAAGAAAGTGTGGGAGAGAGAGAGAGAAGAAAGTGTGGGAGAGAGAGAGAGAAGAAAGTGTGGGAGAGAGAGAGAGCAGAGAGAGAGAGAGAGAGAGAGGGAGCAGAGAGAGAGCAGCTGAGAGAGAAGCAGAATGTCCTGAAAGAAAGAGTGAGAGAGCAGAGAGAGAGAGAGAGCAGAGAGCAAAGAGAGAGCAGCAGAGAAGAGAGCAGAGAAGAGAGAGCAGAGAAGAGAGAGCAGAGAACAGAGAGAGCAGAGC
This sequence comes from Oncorhynchus nerka, assembly GCF_034236695.1. NCBI lineage: Eukaryota > Metazoa > Chordata > Actinopteri > Salmoniformes > Salmonidae > Oncorhynchus > Oncorhynchus nerka. Next base: position 33,558 of record NW_027040452.1, read on the forward strand.
AGAGAGAGCAGGGAGAGAGAGCAGAGAGCAGAGAACAGAGAGAGCAGAGAACAGAGAGAGAGCAGAGAACAGAGAGTGAGCAGAACAGAGAGAGCAGAGAGAGAGAGGGCAGAGAGAGCAGCAGAAAGAGAGCAGTGAGAACTCTGTTGCTATAGTGACCCTGCATTACAACACTCTGTTGCTATAGTGACCCTGCATCACAACACTCTGTTGCTATAGTGACCCTGCATTACAACACTCTGTTGCTATAGTGAGTGCATCACAACACTCTGTTGCTATAGTGACCCTGAGCATTACAAACTCTGTTGCTATAGTGACCCTGCATTACAACACTCTGTTGCTATAGTGACCCTGCATTACAACACTCTGTTGCTATAGTGACCCTGCATCACAACACTCTGTTGCTATAGTGACCCTGCATTACAACACTCTGTTGCTATAGTACCCTGCATCACAACACTCTGTTGCTATAGTAACCCTGCATTACAACACTCTGTTGCTATAGTGAACCTGCATCACAACACTCTGTTGTACTAATTGTACAATTTCTTTAATTCTATTCCACATATTTAATTGTTTTGTATTTCATTTCATATTTGTTTCATGTTTCAACCAGTCGCAGGTTAACATCAACCTGACAGAGGAAACGTAAAATCAATAAACAAACTGTTTTCACAATTAACAAGCTTTTCTTGTTTCAAGTATGTTTTATTATGAAAAGTACAATATATCCTTGTATACTTGTACAACTATGGAGCGTATGTCCATATATAATTATACAATTTGTTTTTCAACATAAAAGACAAAACATGATCACATTGGTATTTTAACAGTGTTGTTGTAAGAGGTCCTCACAACTATAGAAAGACGCGCATGTGTGTGTGTGTCCAGAATGTGTGTGTGTGTGTGTGTCCAGAGTGTGTGTGTGTCCAGTGTGTGTGTGTGTCCTGTGTGTGTGTGTGTGTCCTGTGTGTGTGTGTGTCCTGTGTGTGTGTGTGTGTCCAGTGTGTGTGTGTGTGTCCAGTGTGTGTGTGTGTGTCCAGTGTGTGTGTGTGTGTCCAGTGTGTGTGTGTGTCCAGTGTGTGTGTGTGTCCAGTGTGTGTGTGTGTCCAGTGTGTATGTGTGTCCAGTGTGTGTGTGTGTGTGTGTCCTGTGTGTGTGTTTGTGTGTGTGTTTGTCCAGAGTGTGTGTGTCCAGAGTGTGTGTGTGTGTGTCCAGAGTGTGTGTGTGTGTGTGTCCAGAGTGTGTGTGTGTGTGTCCAGAGTGTGTGTGTGTGTGTCCAGAGTGTGTGTGTGTGTGTCCAGAGTGTGTGTGTGTGTGTCCAGAGTGTGTGTGTGTGTGTCCAGAGTGTGTGTGTGTGTAGAATGTGTGTGTCCAGTGTGCGTGTGTGTGTGTCCAGTGTGTGTGTGTGTGTGCCCAGAGTGTGTGTGTGCCCAGAGTGTGTGTGTCCAGTGTGCGTGTTTGTGTGTGTTTGTGTGTGTGTGTGTGTATTTGTCCAGTGTGTGTGTGTATTTGTCCAGTGTGTGTTTGTCCAGTGTGTGTGTGTGTGTCCAGTGTGTGTGTGTGTGTCCTGTGTGTGTGTTTGTGTGTGTGTGTCCAGTGTGTGTGTCCTGTGTGTGTGTCCTGTGTGTGTATTTGTCCAGTGTGTGTTTGTCCAGTGTGTGTGTGTATTTGTCCAGTGTCTGTTTGTTCAGTGTGTGTGTGTGTGTCCAGTGTGTGTGTGTGTGTGTCCAGAGTGTGTGTGTGTGTGTCCAGAGTGTGTGTGTGTGTAGAATGTGTGTGTCCAGTGTGCGTGTGTGTGTGTCCAGTGTGTGTGTGTGTGTGCCCAGAGTGTGTGTGTGCCCAGAGTGTGTGTGTCCAGTGTGCGTGTTTGTGTGTGTGTGTGTGTGTGTATTTGTCCAGTGTGTGTTTGTCCAGTGTGTGTGTGTATTTGTCCAGTGTGTGTGTGTGTGTGTGTCCAGTGTGTGTGTTTGTGTGTGTGTGTCCAGTGTGTGTGTCCTGTGTGTGTGTCCTGTGTGTGTATTTGTCCAGTGTGTGTTTGTCCAGTGTGTGTGTGTATTTGTCCAGTGTCTGTTTGTTCAGTGTGTGTGTGTGTCCAGTGTGTGTGTGTGTCCAGAGTGTGTGTGTGTCCAGTGTGTGTGTGTGTGTCCAGTGTGTGTGTGTGTCCAGAGTGTGTGTGTGTCCAGAGTGCGTGTGTGTGTATTTGTCCAGTTTGTGTGTGTGTGTGTGTATTTGTCCAGTGTGTGTTTGTCCAGTGTGTGTGTGTGTCCAGAGTATGTGTGTGTGTGTCCAGAGTGTGTGTGTGTGTGTCCAGTGTGTGTGTGTGTGTCAGAGTGTGTGTGTGTGTGTCCAGAGTGTGTGTGTGTGTGTCCAGAGTGTGTGCGTGTGTGTCCAGAGTGTGTGTGTGTGTGTCCAGAGTGTGTGTGTGTGTGTCCAGAGTGTGTGTGTGTCCAGTCTGTGTGTGTGTCCAGTCTGTGTGTGTGTCCTGTGTGTGTGTGTGTGTCCTGTCTGTGTGTGTGTGTCCAGTGTGTGTGTGTGTGTCCAGAGTGTGTGTGTCCAGTGTGTGTGTGTCCAGTGTGTGTGTGTGTCCTGTGTGTGTGTGTGTGTGTCCTGTGTGTGTGTGTGTGTCCTGTGTGTGTGTGTGTGTGTGTCCACTGTGTGTGTGTGTGTGTATTTGTCCAGTGTGTGTTTGTCCAGTGTGTGTGTGTGTCCAGTGTGTGGGTGTGTGTGTGTCCAGTGTGTGTGTGTTCAGTGTGTGTGTGTGTCCTGTGTGTGTGTGTCCTGTGTGTGTGTGTGTCCAGTGTGTGTGTGTGTCCAGTGTGTATGTGTGTCCAGTGTGTGTGTGTGTGTCCTGTGTGTGTGTTTGTGTGTGTGTGTGTTTGTCCAGAGTGTGTGTGTCCAGAGTGTGTGTGTGTGTGTCCAGAGTGTGTGTCCAGAGTGTGTGTGTGTGTGTCCAGAGTGTGTGTGTGTGTGTCCAAGGTGTGTGTGTGTGTGTCCAGAGTGTGTGTGTGTGTCCAGAGTGTGTGTGTGTGTGTCCAGAGTGTGTGTGTGTGTGTCCAGAGTGTGTGTGTGTGTGTCCAGAATGTGTGTGTGTGTAGAAAGTGTGTGTCCAGTGTGCGTGTGTGTGTGTCCAGTGTGTGTGTGTGTGTGCCCAGAGTGTGTGTGTGCCCAGAGTGTGTGTGTCCAGTGTGCGTGTGTGTGTTTGTGTGTGTGTGTGTGTGTGTGTATTTGTCCAGTGTGTGTGTGTATTTGTCCAGTGTGTGTTTGTCCAGTGTGTGTGTGTGTGTCCAGTGTGTGTGTGTGTGTCCTGTGTGTGTGTTTGTGTGTGTGTATTTGTCCAGTGTGTGTTTGTCCAGTGTGTGTGTGTATTTGTCCAGTGTCTGTTTGTTCAGTGTGTGTGTGTGTCCAGTGTGTGTGTGTGTGTATTTGTCCAGTTTGTGTGTGTGTGTGTGTATTTGTCCAGTGTGTGTGTGTGTGTCCTGTGTGTGTGTTTGTGTGTGTGTGTGTTTGTCCAGAGTGTGTGTGTCCAGAGTGTGTGTGTGTGTCCAGTGTGTGTGTGTCCAGAGTGTGTGTGTGTCCAGAGTGTGTGTGTGTGTGTCCAGAGTATGTGTGTGTGTGTCCAGTGTGTGTGTGTCCAGTGTGTGTGTGTGTCCAGTGTGTGTGTGTCCAGAGTGTGTGTGTGTGTCCAGTGTGTGTGTGTGTGTGTGTGTGTCCAGAGTGTGTGTGTGTGTGTGTGTCAGAGTGTGTGTGTGTGTGTGTCCAGAGTGTGTGTGTGTGTGTCCAGAGTGTGTGTGTGTGTGTCCAGAGTGTGTGTGTGTGTGTCCAGAGTGTGTGTGTGTGTGTCCAGAGTGTGTGTGTGTGTGTGTGTGTGTCCAGTGTGTGTGTGTGTGTCCAGTGTGTGTGTGTGTGTGCCAGAGTGTGTGTGTGTCCAGAGTGTGTGTGTCCAGTGTGCGTGTTTGTGTGTGTTTGTGTGTGTGTGTGTATTTGTCCAGTGTGTGTGTGTATTTGTCCATTTGTCCAGTGTGTGTGTGTAGTCCAGTGTGTGTGTGTGTGTGTGTCCAGTGTGTGTGTGTGTGTCCAGTGTGTGTCCAGTGTGTGTGTCCTGTGTGTGTGTCCTGTGTGTGTGTTTGTCCAGTGTGTGTGTCCAGTGTGTGTGTGTGTGTTGTCCAGTGTGTGTGTGTGTGTGTCAGTGTGTGTGTGTGTTTGTGTGTCCAGTGTGTGTGTGTGTCCAGTGTGTGTGTTTGTGTCCAGTGTGTGTGTGTGTGTGTGTGTGTGTGTCCAGTGTGTGTGTGTGTCCAGTGTGTGTGTGTGTCCAGAGTGTGTGTGTGTATTTGTCAGTTTGTGTCCAGTGTGTGTGTGTATTTGTGTGTGTGTGTGTGTCCAGTGTGTGTTTGTCCAGTGTGTGTGTGTGTCCAGAGTGTGTGTCCATGTGTGTGTGTGTCCAGTGTGTGTGTGTGTGTGTCCAGTGTGTGTGTGTGTGTGTGTGTGTCCAGTGTGTGTGTGTGTGTCCAGTGTGTGTGTGTGTGTGTGTCAGAGTGTGTGTGTGTGTGTCCAGAGTGTGTGTGTGTGTGTCCAGAGTGTGTGTGTGTGTGTCCAGAGTGTGTGTGTGTCCAGTGTGTGTGTGTGTGTCCAGTGTGTGTGTGTGTGTCCAGTGTGTGTGTGTGTGTGTGTCAGTGTGTGTGTGTGTCCAGTGTGTGTGTGTGTGTCCAGTGTGTGTGTGTGTGTCCAGTGTGTGTGTGTCCAGTGTGTGTGTGTGTCCAGTGTGTGTGTGTGTGTCCTGTGTGTGTGTGTGTGTGTGTCCTGTGTGTGTCCTGTGTGTGTGTGTGTGTGTGTCCACTGTGTGTGTGTGTGTGTCCAGTGTGTGTTTGTCCAGTGTGTGTGTGTGTCCAGTGTGTGGGTGTGTGTGTGTCCAGTGTGTGTGTGTTCCAGTGTGTGTGTGTGTCCTGTGTGTGTGTGTCCTGTGTGTGTGTGTGTCCAGTGTGTGTGTGTGTCCAGTGTGTGTGTGTGTCCAGTGTGTGTGTGTGTGTCCTGTGTGTGTGTTTGTGTGTGTGTGTGTTTGTCCAGTGTGTGTGTCCAGAGTGTGTGTGTGTGTGTCCAGAGTGTGTGTCCAGAGTGTGTGTGTGTGTGTCCAGAGTGTGTGTGTGTGTGTCCAAGGTGTGTGTGTGTGTGTCCAGAGTGTGTGTGTGTGTCCAGAGTGTGTGTGTGTGTGTCCAGAGTGTGTGTGTGTGTGTCCAGAGTGTGTGTGTGTGTGTCCAGTGTGTGTGTGTGTAGAAAGTGTGTGTCCAGTGTGCGTGTGTGTGTGTCCAGTGTGTGTGTGTGTGTGCCCAGAGTGTGTGTGTGCCCAGAGTGTGTGTGTCCAGTGTGCGTGTGTGTGTTTGTGTGTGTGTGTGTGTGTGTGTATTTGTCCAGTGTGTGTGTGTGTCCATTTGTGTGTGTGTTTGTCCAGTGTGTGTGTGTGTGTGTGTGTGTGTGTGTGTCCTGTGTGTGTGTTTGTGTGTGTGTGTTTGTCCAGTGTGTGTTTGTCCAGTGTGTGTGTGTATTTGTCCAGTGTCTGTTTGTTCCAGTGTGTGTGTGTGTCCAGTGTGTGTGTGTGTGTATTTGTCCAGTTTGTGTGTGTGTGTGTGTATTTGTCCAGTGTGTGTGTGTGTGTCCTGTGTGTGTGTTTGTGTGTGTGTGTGTGTTGTCCAGAGTGTGTGTGTCCAGAGTGTGTGTGTGTGTGTCCAGAGTGTGTCCAGTGTGTGTGTGTGTGTCCAGAGTATGTGTGTGTGTGTCCAGAGAGTGTGTGTGTATGTGTGTCCAGAGTGTGTGTGTGTGTGTGTCCAGAGTGTGTGTGTGTGTGTGTCCAGAGTGTGTGTGTGTGTGTCCAGAGTGTGTGTGTGTGTGTCCAGAGTGTGTGTGTGTGTGTCCAGAGTATGTGTGTGTGTGTCCAGAGTGTGTGTGTGTCCAGTCTGTGTGTGTCCAGAGTGTATGTGTCCAGAGTGTGTGTCCAGTGTGTGTGTGTGTCCTGTGTGTGTGTGTGTGTCCTGTCTGTGTGTGTGTGTCCAGTGTGTGTGTGTGTGTCCAGTGTGTCCAGAGTGTGTGTGTCCAGTGTGTGTGTGTCCAGTGTGTGTGTGTGTCCTGTGTGTGTGTGTGTGTGTCCTGTGTGTGTGTGTGTGTCCTGTGTGTGTGTGTGTGTGTCCACTGTGTGTGTGTGTGTGTGTATTTGTCCAGTGTGTGTTTGTCCAGTGTGTGTGTGTGTCCAGTGTGTGGGTGTGTGTGTGTCCAGTGTGTGTGTGTTCAGTGTGTGTGTGTGTCCTGTGTGTGTGTGTGTCCTGTGTGTGTGTGTGTGTCCTGTGTGTGTGTGTGTCCTGTGTGTGTGTGACCACTGCGAGTGTGTGTGTGTATTTGTCCAGTGTGTGTTTGTCCAGTGTGTGTGTGTCCAGAGTGTGTGTTTGTCCAGTGTGTGTGTGTTTGTCCAGTGTGTGTGTGTATTTGTATCACTGATTATTATTATTTCAGGGACGCTGAGTCACCATCACCCCAAACCCAAAACCCTGGATAGAGGGGCTCAGTGAATGTGGAGGTGAATGTGATCAGGTGGGTCAGTGTGTCAGAGGAGGCTCTATAGAAGGACAGAGTGCCGGCTGGCCAGTCCAGATACACTCCTACTCTGTGGGAGCTGGAGGAGGGGACGTCTATGGTAGTGGGATTACTATTGTGCCTGGCATAGTAACTGTTGACAGAGCAGAACAGACTCCAGGACTTGTCATTGTATCCAAGCCAACAGTCATTAACCCCTTCCTCTCCTGTTGATTCCTTTATATGTCACTCCTATAACAGTCCTCCCTCTCCCACTCCACTCTACCTCCCAGTAACAGCGCCCAGTCAGACCCTCTCTACACAGCACCTGTCCACAGCCCTCAAATCTCTCTGGGTGATCAGGATACGGCTGCTCCTCTGTCCAACATGTCACCTTTCTGTTCTCCTCAGACAGAGAGAGGTGTCTGTTTACTGTGTTTGGGTCCAGTGTGAGATCACAGACATCTGATGGATGAAACCAGACACAATATTAGAAATCATCATCATTCACATTAGAATGTTAACTCACTTTTCACTAATTCATTTAATGTAGATGTTTCTAGGTATCAAAAGGAGAAGTTAAGGTAACTTGAGACTTGTTGAATGATCATATGTTATACTGTATGGTAATATAAAACACACTTATTCCCATTAATTACACACACACACACACACAAAGCACACACACACACACAAAGCAATTCTTTGTAATCTTTGGTGTCCCTGATTTCTGCTTCTGTAGAACTACAGCTGATATTTAATATGACCAAGTCAGTAATGATGGTGGTCTTTGACTTAACTTGAATTAAGACTTATTCTTAGTCATATTCTTCACAGCAGTCAACACTCACATTTTCTAAGTCCTGGTTTCATTCTGTTCTCTCCACCATGTTCCACACTGTAGCGGTAAGCAGAAGAACAGACAGTCATTGAGGGATACACCTGAACTCTCTCACACACACACACACACACACACACACACACACACACACACACACACAGCATATAACTTGTCCAAGTGGTGGTCAGAATGTTTGTCTTAACCAGCCCGATAAGTCCAACATGTCTGATATGAACATTGACATAAACCCTCTACATACTTGAGTTTCTCCAGTCTGCAGTGTGGATCCTCCAGTCCAGCAGAGAGCAGTCTGACTCCTGAGTCTCCTGGGTGATTGTAGCTCAGGTCCAGCTCTCTCAGGTGTGAGGGGTTTGACCTCAGAGCTGAGACCAGAGAAGCACAGCCTTCCTCTGTGACTAGACAGCCTGACAGCCTGCAAAGAGTCAAATCATATTAAAATCACACTGATATTCTTTGGTGGTGAAAATAGTGGCAGTATATTGTTTTCAACATATTCAGATATATCAGTGTCCTGAAACCTTCCATATCTATTCATAAAATAGTGTATCATCATAAAAAATAACAAATGATCAAAGTATTGCCTGCAGATAGAAACATTATAGTACAAATATTTGAGTTGAAATATTATAGTAGACTGACCAGACCAGTTTAAAAATCAGTATCAGTCAGAAGACAGACAGTGAGGTATCAGATTTAGATTGTATTGAGTATACAGTCCACACCATATCTATTTAGACAGTGAGGTATCAGATTTAGATTGTATTGAGTATACAGTCCACACCATATCTATTTAGACAGTGAGGTATCAGATTTAGATTGTATTGAGTATACAGTCCACACCATATCTATTTAGACAGTGAGGTATCAGATTTAGATTGTATTGAGTATACAGTCCACACCATATCTATTTAGACAGTGAGGTATCAGATTTAGATTGTATTGAGTATACAGTCCACACCATATCTATTTAGACAGTGAGGTATCAGATTTAGATTGTATTGAGTATACAGTCCACACCATATCTATTTAGACAGTGAGGAATCAGATTTAGATTGTATTGAGTATACAGTCCACAATATATATTATACTGACCTCAAACACATCCAAAATATTATCACTTTTTCAAATGGGAGAACTAGATACATAAAGTGCTTTCATTTATAAACAGTAAAATATATATGTATGAAAATACCTTTAAATAAAAGGTGACATTCTGTACTGTCTCCCAATTTGAAACATTCTGTCTCAAATCCAAAATGCTGGAGCACCAAATGTAAAACTGTAAGCTTCACTGTCCAAACACATATGGTGTGGACTATGTGTGTCTGGTAAACACATGTGGATCTGGTGAACAGTTATCACTTGTTGACCAACTACAGGAATACTGACCTCAGAGTCTCCAGTTTACAGTGGGGATTCCCCAGTCCAGCAGAGAGCAGCTTCACTCCTGAATCCTTCAGGTCATTGTTACTCAGATCCAGCTCTCTCAGGTGTGAGGGGTTTGAACTGAGAACTGAGGCCAACACTTTACAGGATGTGTCTGTGAGTTTACAGACAGTGAGTCTGAAACACAGAAGAAATACAATGACAGACAGGATGTATTAAAATATTTCGCTTAGCTTTCCCTGCTTACACTGTAACCTGTGCACAAATAACGTGTTGGGTTTAGCCTCAGACCAGAGAGGCCTAGAAATGACACATTTTCCAAGTATTGCTTGTAGATAGAAAGATGCATATTAACAAATATTTGAGTAGACTGACCAGACCAGTTTAAAAATCAGTATCAGTCAGAAGACAGACAGTCAGGAATCAGATTTAGATTGTATTGAGTATACAGTCCACACCATATCTATTTAGACAGTGAGGTATCAGATTTAGATTGTATTGAGTATACAGTCCACACCATATCTATTTAGACAGTGAGGTATCAGATGTAGATTGTATTGAGTATACAGTCCACACCATATCTATTTAGACAGTGAGGTATCAGATTTAGATTGTATTGAGTATACAGTCCACACCATATCTATTTAGACAGTGAGGTATCAGATTTAGATTGTATTGAGTATACAGTCCACACCATATCTATTTAGACAGTGAGGTATCAGATTTAGATTGTATTGAGTATACAGTCCACACCATATCTATTTAGACAGTGAGGTATCAGATTTAGATTGTATTGAGTATACAGTCTACACCATATCTATTTAGACAGTGAGGTATCAGATTTAGATTGTATTGAGTATACAGTCCACAATATATATTATACTGACCTCAAACACATCCAAAATATTATCACTTTTTCAAATGGGAGAACTAGATACATAAAGTGCTTTCATTTATAAACAGTAAAATAAATATGTATGAAAATACCTTTAAATAAAAGGTGACATTCTGTACTGTCTCCCAATTTGAAACATTCTGTCTCAAATCCAAAATGCTGGAGCAGAGCACCACATTTAAAACTGTAAGCTTCACTGTCCAAACACATATGGTGTGGACTGTGTGTGTCTGGTAAACACATGTGGATCTGGTGAACAGTTATCACTTGTTGACCAACTACAGGAATACTGACCTCAGAGTCTCCAGTTTACAGTGGGGATTCCCCAGTCCAGCAGAGAGCAGCTTCACTCCTGAATCCTTCAGGTCATTGTTACTCAGATCCAGCTCTCTCAGGTGTGAGGGGTTTGAACTGAGAACTGAGGCCAACACTTTACAGGATGTGTCTGTGAGTTTACAGACAGTGAGTCTGAAACACAGAAGAAATACAATGACAGACAGGTTATATTAAAATATTTCATTAGCTTTCCCTGCTTACACTGTAACCTGTGCACAAATAATGTGTTGGGGCTGACCAGACAGCCTGCACCAATAACAGAGGTACTGTAAATAAATGTGTCTCTATACTCCAGCATTTTGGATTTCAGATCAAATGTTTCATATGAGGTGACAGTATATAATGTCACCTTTTATTTGAGGAATTTTAATACATTTCTGTTTCAACGTTTAGAAAAATTAAATTAATTTAATGTATCTAGTCCCCCTTTTGAAGAAGTCATAACTATTCTGACACTTAAAGTGATTAGACAAAAGTTTATCTGGTCCCATATTCCTCGAACACAATGAGACATCAAGCCTGTGACTTGACTGAGAAAGATCATGAATGAATCATGAATAATAATGAGTGAAAAGTTAAAGAGGCTACAACAAAACATGCTAACCTCTCACCATTACCAATAACAGAGGCTACAACAAAACATGCTAACCTCTCACCATTACCAATAACAGAGGCTACAACAAAACATGCTAACCTCTCACCATTACCAATAACAGAGGCTACAACAAAACATGCTAACCTCTCACCATTACCAATAACAGAGACTACAACAAAACATGCTAACCTCTCACCATTACCAATAACAGAGGCTACAACAAAACATGCTAACCTCTCACCATTACCAATAACAGAGACTACAACAAAACATGCTAACCTCTCACCATTACCAATAACAGAGGCTACAACAAAACATGCTAACCTCTCACCATTACCAATAACAGAGGCTACAACAAAACATGCTAACCTCTCACCATTACCAATAACAGAGGCTACAACAAAACATACTAACCTCTCACCATTACCAATAACAGAGGCTACAACAAAACATACTAACCTCTCACCATTACCAATAACAGAGGCTACAACAAAACATACTAACCTCTCACCATTACCAATAACAGAGGCTACAACAAAACATGCTAACCTCTCACCATTACCAATAACAGAGGCTACAACAAAACATGCTAACCTCTCACCATTACCAATAACAGAGGCTACAACAAAACATGCTAACCTCTCACCATTACCAATAACAGAGGCTAACCTCTCTGATCTTTGTACCTCAGTAACTTTCTCATTCATCATTATTCTCTATTCATTCATGATTATTCATCATCATAGTAGCATCCACATGAATGTAGAAGTGTTCAGAAACATCTTCTATTCTTACTGACAATACAAGTGAAGTGACTCCAAAATGACAGGACATTATTCACCATTCAGTTTCTATTAGGAAAACATCTAAAACACAACCAAGACAAACTGCAAATTAATTCAACAAGTTAGTAGAATCACAAGCTTGATGTAATCACTGCAGGCATGGAATATGGGACCAAATACTAAACTTATGACTACTTTAATACACTATAAGTGAATATAACCGAATAATTACGACTTTTCAAATGGGAGAACTACATACATAAAAGTGCTTTCATATCTGATAATACTGACCTCAGAGTCTCCAGTTTACAGTGGGGATTCCCCAGTCCAGCAGAGAGCAGCTTCACTCCTGAATCCTTCAGGTCATTGTTACTCAGATCCAGCTCTCTCAGGTGTGAGGGGTTTGACCTCAGAGCTGAGACCAGAGAAGCACAGCCTTCCTCTGTGACTCCACAGCCTGACAGCCTGACAAAGAGATCATCATGACTTCACAAACACACTGTTAATTTAACACCAGTAGTGTAGAAGGACAATGGTAGATGCATTTGGTTTATTCTCTCAAACAACATATAGATTCATCTTCCGTCTCCTAGAATTGTATGGTCATATTGTTATACTAATGTAAAAATCAATGCATTGATTCAATATGTTTTTCAATATAATATTATACACATATTATATTACACATTTTCCTCAGCTTAATATTTCTTCCTGATGATTAGTTCTTAAATGTCATTTTATTTACTCACAGAGCAGCTCTGGAGGCTTTGACCACTGGCAGCAGCCTCAGAAGACCTTCCTCTGATCTGGAGTATTTCTTCAGATCAAACACATCCAGCTCCTTTTCTGAAGTCAGCAACACAAAGACCAGAGCTGACCACTGTGCAGGTGACAGTTTAGCTTCTGAGAGAATTCCTGATCTTAGGTATCTTTGGATCTCCTTCATTAGAGAATGGTCATTCAGTTCATTCAGACAGTGGAACAGATTGATGCTCCTCTCTGGAGAGGAATTCTCCCTGATCTTCTCCTTGATGTACTTGACTGTTTCTTCATGGCTCTGTGAGCTGTTTCTTGTCTTTGTCAGTAGACCTCGTAAGTGCTTCTGATTGGACTCCAGTGAGAGGCCCAGAAGGAAGCGGAGGAAAAGGTCCAGGTTTCCCGTCTCACTTTGTAAGGCTTTATCCACAGCACTCTTGTAGAAAGTAACTTCAGTAACTTTAGGCTTCTCTCTGAAGAGCGACGAAAAGTATCTGAACATTGTTTGCAGTTCATCCATGAGATTCTCATTGTTGTTGATGAATGAGAGGAACACATATACAGCAGCCAGAAACTCCTGAATGCTCAGATGAACAAAGCAGTACACCTTGTCCTGGTACAGCCCACATTCCTCTTTAAAGAGCTGTGTGCACAATCCTGAGTACACTGAGGCTTCATTGACATCAATGCCAGCCTCTTTCAGGTCTTCTTCATAGAAAATCAGATTGCCATTCACAAGCTGTTGAAAAGCCAGTTTTCCCAGTGACAGAATGCTCTCTTTATTCCAGTGTGGACCTGTCTCTTCTTTCCCAAGATACTTTTCATTCTTCTGTTTGGTATGAAACTCCACAAGGTGTGTGTACATCTCAGTCAGAGTCTTGGGCATCTCTTCTCTCTTATGTTTCAACAGCATGTGTTCAAGGACTGTTGCAGAAATCCAACAGAAGACTGGAATGTGGCACATGATGTGGAGGCTCCTTGATGTCTTTATGTGTGAGATGATTCTGCTGGCCAGGTCCTCATCACTGAATCTCTTCCTGAAGTACTCCTCCTTCTGTGGGTCATTGAACCCTCGTACCTCTGTCACCTGGTCAACACACCCTGAAGGGATCTTATTGGCTGCTGCAGGTCGGGTAGTTATCCAGAGGAGAGCAGAGGGAAGCAGATTTCCCTTGATGAGATTTGTCAGCAGAACATCCACTGAGGTTGACTCTGTGACGTCCCAACAGATCTTGTTCTTCTGGAAGTCTAGGGGCAGTCGGCACTCATCCAGACCATCAAAGATGAACAGAACTTTGTACTTGTTGTAGTTGGAGATTCCTGATTGTTTGGTTTCCATTGAGAAGTGATTAAGAAGTTCAATGAAAGTGTGTTTGTCCTCTTTCATCAAATTCAGCTCCCGAAAAGGGAATGAAAATACAAATTGGACATCCTGATTTGCTTTTCCTTCAGCCCAGTCCAGAATGAACTTCTGCACAGAGACTGTTTTTCCAATGCCAGCGACTCCCTTTGTCAGCACAGTTCTGATAGGTTTGTCTTGTCCAGTTAAGGGTTTGAAGATGTCGTTACATTTGATTGCAGTCTCTGGTCTTGCTTGTTTCCTGGTTGTTGTCTCAATCTGTCTCAGCTCATGTTCATTATTGACCTCTCCTGTTCCACCCTCTGTGATGTAGAGCTCTGTGTAGATCTTATTGAGAAGTGTTGGGTTTCCTTGTTTAGCGATCCCCTCAAATACACATTGAAACTTCTTCTTTAGATTAGATTTGAGTTCACGTTGGCAAATCACAGCGAGCTCATCTGAATCTAGAAATAACACAGAGGATATTAATATTACGTCTGTTTTAATGTCTACAGTATTGTAGGACTGTTATAAAGTTTTAAATTACAATAATGTATTCTCTAAACTGACTGTATAAATGTGTAAATGTTTTCATAATGCATTACAGACTGGTGTGACTGATTATATTATTATTGGTATTATTGATGGTATTATTAATGTTCTCTCTCTAAATGAATCACCACAACACATCCCTGCTGCTACTTGATGAGGTCACTAGGTGTTGTGTTAAGGCTGCTACAATATCATTGAGTTACACAGCTACTTTAGCTGTACTTTAGCTACAGCTTTTAAATGTTATAAAACACCATTCAACATGAGGCAGACAGATCTTACATTTCTCCAGTGTGTCAGCAAGCTCCTTCTGGTTCATTTTCCTCAGGATGTGCAGTGTGATCTTCAGAGCCCCCTCTCTGGCACTGCTCTCCTGCTTCTCATCTTCAGCATCCACCACTTCCTTATCCTGCTTCTGACTCTCAAAGCCTTCTGGGAGTTCTGGACTAAGAATCCTCTTGAACATCTTCAGCTCGTTCTTCACAAATGTCATAATTTTCTCTTCAAGCAACTGAAATAAATAAAGTAAATAAGTTAAGCAAGAGAATAAATGCTTTCTCATTAACACATTAATGAATGATTGACAGATCAACTTTACTTGAGGTAAACAAAAACAAATGTACATAACAGGACCACATACACTGAATATGGAGGCCAGGTCTGTTTGATGACTCTGGGAAGACTGACCACTGAGAATCTCTGACTCTGATCTCTCCTGTTGGTTTCTGTGGACAAAACATGAGATTACATCTCCTCATCCAGGAGTACACACACACACACACACACACACACACACACACACACACACACACACACACACACACACACACACAGGAGGGAATGTTGTGTTTGTTTAATTGTTTTAGGACTATGAGAATGGACAAAATGATTAGCCTATGGATTATGAAAACAACAACAATAAATGGGAAAATGGGAGGAGAAATGACTAGAGACAGTGTTGTTTAACTCACTGACCAGGACCCATGAGTTCTTCTTACCTTTGTTCAGTAGAAAAGTCTCCCTCTCTAAACACTATAGGTTGATCCATAGACTTATCACTCTTCATAGACACACAGCTGGGTACAGGGGAGGCTGGTCTCTTCTGCTTGATTGGACTTCAACACAACAGATACAAACATTACATCTCTCATCTACTCTGAGCTCAGATGGGGAAACATAAGAAGAGTTTCACAAATAGAACTGACTTCTAGACGCTCGTTGCAGCGCGCGAGCAGTGTGTCATTTTTAATGAGATTAATTTATCGTCGCGAGCGTTGTAGTCAGTCTGTCAGCCCCGCTAAAAGGCTGGTGTCGTTACTCTGCCTCTCCGGGGGCATGTTGAGGTACATTTACTAACCGGGAGGGTTTGAATGATGTGATTTATTGGAGGGCTGGAAGACGCACTCTCGAGGTTATTTACTCACAATATCAGATATTAAGATGATTTTTATAATGAATGTATACTGAGGTTGAGGTTCTGACTAGTGATTATTTACCCGGGGTTCAATACCTGCTATTGAGGCGCCCTGAAAATAATATTCAAAAGTTTGGTCCTTGGACACAGAGGTTTAAACACTAAAGTTACCGTCCATCTAGTGAAGAGAGGAGAACCGGACAGAGGTAGCCAGCATCCGTCAACGAGAGAGGGAGAAGCCTCACCGGGATTTAACAGGTGGAAGAAACAACCGGGGAGCCGGTGATGATGTAGTGGTAGCTATGGTAACTAGGATGCTGCTGGTTGAGTAGCTAGCTAGATTACCGAGCTGTACCGACTAGCTAGAATAACTAGGATGCTGCTGGTAGAGTAGCTAGCTAGCTTACCGAGCTGTACCGACTAGCTAGGATAACTAGGATGCTGCTGGTTAGTTAGCAGGTCGTTCGTCTGTCCCTCGTCTCGATGATGAATCCGGTGAAACACAAATTGAAACAAGTATAGAGAGTGAAAAGGATCTGGCTACACTCATACTGTCCCTGACCGTAAAGAAAAAAGCAAATTGAACAGTAAACTTCGGTGTCTCAACACTGTAACAAACACCGTCGTTATTCCCCAAGTTCACCTCAGTCCACTCTGCGCGTAACCGGACAATATCCTTGGCGCCACACCGAACGTGGACGCGGACAGTTCTGTACGGGGACGCGGACGGTTCTGTACGGGGACGCGGACGGTTCTGTACGGGGACGCGGACAGTTCCAGAACGCGGACATGAGCAGTGCAACACAATCAACTGAACCCAGTCTTTACAGTGGGTTACATTAGTAATATGAATGATTTATTATTATGTAAAACAAACATTCTATGTTTTTTTATAACAATATTTTGAGATCTGGGTCCATATCCACAAAGTGTCTCAGAGGAGAAAATTGGTCGTATAAGTGCTGAGAATAAAGACATTTTACACTTATGGGTATAAATTAAAACTATTTATGAAGTCTCTAGTCCCACCTAGTTGGCAGAAATTTATGACACCTCGTGAGCTGTCCTAAGTAGTTATGAGTTAACAGCAGGTGTCCTAAGTAGTTAAGAGTTAACAGCAGGTGTCCTAAGTAGTTATGAGTTAACAGCAGGTGTCCTAAGTAGTTAAGAGTTAACAGCAGCTGTCCTAAGTAGTTAAGAGTTAACAGCAGGTGTCCTAAGTAGTTAAGAGTTAACAGCAGGTGTCCTAAGTAGTTAAGAGTTAACAGCAGGTGTCCTAAGTAGTTAAGAGTTAACAGCAGCTGTCCTAAGTAGTTAAGAATTAACAGCAGGTGTCCTAAGTAGTTAAGAGTTAACAGCAGGTGTCCTAAGTAGTTAAGAGTTAACAGCAGGTGTCCTAAGTAGTTAAGAGTTAACAGCAGGTGTCTTGATAATACTATAGAATAATGCAGTGAGTCAGTGGTTCCTGAGCCACATGTAATTGTTTTGGAGCAGATAAAAATAATGTTTTGATATTTGATATGATCAATCCATTAATAATATATGTCTTTGGCTTTTGGCAATGATTTATGTGTAATAATTATGTATAACAAGTGATACCATGTATCAGGCTTATTCCCCAAGATTAACTCAGGTTTTCACCCAGTGGCTAAGGAGTTGGACCTGTGGCCTAAAGGTGGCTGGTTTGAATCCATGTGGAAAATGTGCTATTTGCTAACTGCTGGGCTGCATGATGTCATTTATTGACGGGCTGGAAGTCCCACTCTGTCTTTTCTATTCCGAGGTTGTTTATAAACAATATCAGATATTAAGGTGATTTTTATAATGAATGTATACTAAGGTTGAGGTTTTGACTAGTGATTATTTACCTGGGATTCAATACCTGCTATAGTCACTTGTTTTTCTCTCCCAAAAGCAACACAGCCCTAATAGGAGATATACAGCTAACTAAAGTCATGAGACCATTTTAGAAAAGCATGGGACATATAGTCTGTGGTTGCTGCTATTTTATGTCAATCATATTGCTGCTTGTAGACTATAACTGATGCTTCATGGTCCATCATATTGCTGCTTGTAGACTATAACTGATGCTTCATGGTCCATCATATTGCTGCTTGTAGACTATAACTGATGCTTCATGGTCCATCATATTGCTGCTTGTAGACTATAACTGATGCTTCATGGTCCATCATATTGCTGCTTGTAGACTATAACTGATGCTTCATGGTCCATCATATTGCTGCTTGTAGACTATAACTGATGCTTCATGGTCCATCATATTGCTGCTTGTAGACTATAACTGATGCTTCATGGTCCATCATATTGCTGCTTGTAGACTATATAACTGATGCTTCATGGTCCATCATATTGCTGCCATTGTAGTAGCCTATAACTGATGCTTCATGGTCCATCATATTGCTGCTTGTAGACTATAACTGATGCTTCATGGTCCATCATATTGCTGCTTGTAGACTATAACTGATGCTTCATGGTCCATCATATTGCTGCTTGTAGCCTATAACTGATGCTTCATGGTCACATGCTGCTTGTAGCCTATAACTGATGCTTCATGGTCACATGCTGCTTGTAGCCTATAACTGATGCTTCATGGTCCATCATATTGCTGCTTGTAGCCTATAACTGATGCTTCATGGTCCATCATATTGCTGCTTGTAGCCTATAACTGATGCTTCATGGTCCATCATATTGCTGCTTGTAGCCTATAACTGATGCTTCATGGTCCATCATATTGCTGCTTGTAGACTATAACTGATGCTTCATGGTCCATCATATTGCTGCTTGTAGACTATAACTGATGCTTCATGGTCCATCATATTGCTGCTTGTAGCCTATAACTGATGCTTCATGGTCCATCATATTGCTGCTTGTAGCCTATAACTGATGCTTCATGGTCCATCATATTGCTGCTTGTAGTCTATAACTGATGCTTCATGGTCTATTGCTGCTTGTAGCCTATAACTGATGCTTCATGGTCCATCATATTGCTGCTTGTAGCCTATAACTGATGCTTCATGTGTTCATATGCTTCCACCTATTGGACATTTTGCAATTAAAAGTTATTAATTCACATACAGACGTTGGTGGGGCAGCTGAGAAATAAAGTGTATTTTTCTGGTTAATTCCTTAGATCTCTAACCTGCCCCATCTTTCCCAAGCCAATTACTGGACTTTCACATAGAAGTTACTTGGTCACACAGTTCAAACCACATTTGAAAAATAAAACAGATGTGTCTTGTTGATCAAGTGTTCTGCTTTGAAATAATAAATATAATAAAATAACAAAACAAAAACAGCAAGATGCTGAGACAGGTTTTGATTAACAAAATAATCAGTGCTATTTAGTACCATAGTGGTATTTACTAACATAATATTATTACTAAAACAGTTTCTAAAATAATTTGGGTTAATGTTAATGCTAAAATAGGTCATACGTAGGGTTAGATGCTGATGTAAAAAGGGCTTTATAAAATAAAACAGTATGGGCTGTGGCCTTCTCTGGGTAACACGTATGGTTAGGGATTAAGGATAAAATTTATTATAGAGTTTCTGTAGAGCTCTTTGTGACATCTGCTGATGTAAAAAGGGCTTTATAAATACATTTGATTGATTGTTAGGTTCAGGGTTTTTAAGGTAAAAAACAGTATGTGTTTATAGGTCTCTTGCTCCTCCCTCTGGCCTTCTGTGGGTATTACATATCTCAATCACGACACCTGCTCGGCTCATAATCTGAGGTAGCAACTGCGTCAGATCTACAAATCAGTGAGCTACACCTTCCATTTGTTTTCTAACTCAGTGAAACTGCGCAGCTTTCACTCAATCCGATGTCCACGAACGAACATTTCGATGCTTATCAAATTACCCAGCAGCCATTTAGAAACAAGTCATCAAAAAAAGTGATGTTTCTTAATTTTAAAAACTTCTTCTGGCTGTTTAAATTGGCCTTATCTTGAAAATGAGGACAGGGACATTCGTTTTAGTTAGGTGGTATACCTTTTTCTGAAAACAAATATGGTTAACCATGACCAGAAACGATTTAAGGTTTAGTATTGTGGGTCACCACAACGTGTATCCAGGCGAACAGTGATCACGCTCACCAACTACCTGTAACCCTGTTGATAATAAGTAACCTGACGTCAGCGTTCAAGGTTAATGCCGGCAGGTGTCAAGCTGCCATTGTGACGCAGAACAATGAGCTGGGAATAGAACGTTCAGAAGGTGACTTGGTTCCACGGAGCTCAATAGAACAAATAGGAGCTGGCAGGGAGAAGAATGACCTAAAATAAGGCCTGTTTTGTAGCGATTACTATATAACATAACATAATATTATGAAACTGGGCTCCATGGCGGATGCAATGAACTAGTTATCAGAAAAAAACATTGTTGTAAATGTCATGTTTCCAGCCTACTTAAGGCGCACCGAAAATAATATTCAAAAGTTTGGTCCTTGGACACAGAAGGGTTAAACACTAAAATTACCGTCCATCTAGTAAAGAGAGGAGGGGTTAAACACTAAAGTTACCGTCCATCTAGTAAAGAGAGGAGGGTTAAACACTAAAGTTACCGTCCATCTAGTGAAGAGAGGAGGGGTTAAACACTAAAGTTACCGTCCATCTAGTGAAGAGAGGAGGGGTTAAACACTAAAGTCCATCTAGTGAAGAGAGGAGGGGTTAAACACTAAAGTTACTGTCCATCTAGTGAAGAGAGGAGGGGTTAAACACTAAAGTCCATCTAGTGAAGAGAGGAGGGGTTAAACACTAAAGTTACCGTCCATCTAGTGAAGAGAGGAGGGGTTAAACACTAAAGTTACCGTCCATCTAGTGAAGAGAGGAGGGGTTAAACACTAAAGTTACCGTCCATCTAGTGAAGAGAGGAGGGGTTAAACACTAAAGTTACCGTCCATCTAGTGAAGAGAGGAGGGGTTAAACACTAAAGTTACTGTCCATCTAGTGAAGAGAGGAGGGGTTAAACACTAAAGTTACCGTCCATCTAGTGAAGAGAGGAGGGGTTAAACACTAAAGTTACCGTCCATCTAGTGAAGAGAGGAGGGTTAAACACTAAAGTTACCGTCCATCTAGTGAAGAGAGGAGGGTTAAACACTAAAGTTACCGTCCATCTAGTGAAGAGAGGAGGGGTTAAACACTAAAGTTACCGTCCATCTATCTAGTGAAGAGAGGAGGGGTTAAACACTAAAGTTACCATCCATCTAGTGAAGAGAGGAGGGGTTAAACACTAAAGTTACCGTCCATCTAGTGAAGAGAGGAGGGGTTAAACACTAAAGTTACCGTCCATCTAGTGAAGAGAGGAGGGGTTAAACACTAAAGTTACCGTGAAGAGAGGAGGGGTTAAACCATCTAGTGAAGAGAGGGGTTAAACACTAAAGGTCCATCTAGTGAAGAGAAAAGGGGTTAAACACTAAAGTTACTGTCCATCTAGTGAAGAGAGGAGGGGTTAAACACTAAAGTTACCGTCCATCTAGTGAAGAGAGGAGGGGTTAAACACTAAAGTTACCGTCCATCTAGTGTAGAGAGGAGGGGTTAAACACTAAAGTTACCGTCCATCTAGTGAAGAGAAAAGGGGTTAAACACTAAAGTTACTGTCCATCTAGTGAAGAGAGGAGGGGTTAAACACTCAAGTTACCGTCCATCTAGTGAAGAGAGGAGGGGTTAAACACTAAAGTTACTGTCCATCTAGTGAAGAGAGGAGGGGTTAAACACTAAAGTTACCGTCCATCTAGTGTAGAGAGGAGGGGTTAAACACTAAAGTTACCGTCCATCTAGTGAAGAGAGGAGGGGTTAAACACTAAAGTTACTGTCCATCTAGTGAAGAGAGGAGGGGTTAAACACTAAAGTTACTGTCCATCTAGTGAAGAGAGGAGGGGTTAAACACTAAAGTCCATCTAGTGAAGAGAGGAGGGGTTAAACACTAAAGTTACTGTCCATCTAGTGAAGAGAGGAGGGGTTAAACACTAAAGTTACCATCTAGTGAAGAGAGGAGGGGTTAAACACTAAAGTTACCATCTAGTGAAGAGAGGAGGGGTTAAACACTAAAGTTACCGTCCATCTAGTGAAGAGAGGAGGGGTTAAACACTAAAGTTACCGTCCATCTAGTGAAGAGAGGAGGGGTTAAACACTAAAGTTACCGTCCATCTAGTGAAGAGAGGGGTTAAACACTAAAGTTACCGTCCATCTAGTGAAGAGAGGAGGGGTTAAACACTAAAGTTACCGTCCATCTAGTGAAGAGAGGAGGGGTTAAACACTAAAGTTACCGTCCATCTAGTGAAGAGAGGAGGGGTTAAACACTAAAGTTACTGTCCATCTAGTGAAGAGAGGAGGGGTTAAACACTAAAGTTACCGTCCATCTAGTGAAGAGAGGAGGGGTTAAACACTAAAGTTACCGTCCATCTAGTGAAGAGAGGAGGGTTAAACACTAAAGTTACCGTCCATCTAGTGAAGAGAGGAGGGGTTAAACACTAAAGTTACCGTCCATCTAGTGAAGAGAGGAGGGTTAAACACTAAAGTTACCGTCCATCTAGTGAAGAGAGGAGGGGTTAAACACTAAAGTTACCGTCCATCTAGTGAAGAGAGGAGGGGTTAAACACTAAAGTTACCGTCCATCTAGTGAAGAGAGGAGGGGTTAAACACTAAAGTTACCGTCCATCTAGTGAAGAGAGGAGGGGTTAAACACTAAAGTTACCGTCCATCTAGTGAAGAGAGGAGGGGTTAAACACTAAAGTTACCGTCCATCTAGTGAAGAGAGGAGGGTTAAACACTAAAGTTACCGTCCATCTAGTGAAGAGAGGAGGGGTTAAACACTAAAGTTACCGTCCATCTAGTGAAGAGAGGAGGGGTTAAACACTAAAGTTACCGTCCATCTAGTGAAGAGAGGAGGGGTTAAACACTAAAGTTACCGTCCATCTAGTGAAGAGAGGAGGGGTTAACACACTAAAGTTACCGTCCATCTAGTGAAGAGAGGAGGGGTTAAACACTAAAGTTACCGTCCATCTAGTGAAGAGAGGAGGGGTTAAACACTAAAGTTACCGTCCATCTAGTGAAGAGAGGAGGGGTTAAACACTAAAGTTACCGTCCATCTAGTGAAGAGAGGAGGGGTTAAACACTAAAGTTACTGTCCATCTAGTGAAGAGAGGAGGGGTTAAACACTAAAGTTACCGTCCATCTAGTGAAGAGAGGAGGGGTTAAACACTAAAGTTACCGTCCATCT
Source organism: Oncorhynchus nerka (assembly GCF_034236695.1). Taxonomy (NCBI): domain Eukaryota; kingdom Metazoa; phylum Chordata; class Actinopteri; order Salmoniformes; family Salmonidae; genus Oncorhynchus; species Oncorhynchus nerka. Next base: position 56,275 of record NW_027040452.1, read on the forward strand.
AGTGAAGAGGAGGGGTTAAACACTAAAGTTACTGTCCATCTAGTGAAGAGAGGAGGGGTTAAACACTAAAGTTACCGTCCATCTAGTGAAGAGAGGAGGGGTTAAACACTAAAGTTACTGTCCATCTAGTGAAGAGAGGAGGGGTTAAACACTAAAGTTACCGTCCATCTAGTGAAGAGAGGAGGGGTTAAACACTAAAGTTACCGTCCATCTAGTGAAGAGAGGAGGGGTTAAACACTAAAGTTACTGTCCATCTAGTGAAGAGAGGAGGGGTTAAACACTAAAGTTACTGTCCATCTAGTGAAGAGAGGAGGGTTAAACACTAAACATCTAGTGAAGAGAGGAGGGGTTAAACACTAAAGTTACTGTCCATCTAGTGAAGAGAGGAGGGGTTAAACACTAAAGTTACCGTCCATCTAGTGAAGAGAGGAGGGGTTAAACACTAAAGTTACCGTCCATCTAGTGAAGAGAGGAGGGGTTAAACACTAAAGTCCATCTAGTGAAGAGAGGAGGGGTTAAACACTAAAGTTACCGTCCATCTAGTGAAGAGAGGAGGGGTTAAACACTAAAGTTACCGTCCATCTAGTGAAGAGAGGAGGGGTTAAACACTAAAGTTACTGTCCATCTAGTGAAGAGAGGAGGGGTTAAACACTAAAGTTACCGTCCATCTAGTGAAGAGAGGAGGGGTTAAACACTAAAGTTACCGTCCATCTAGTGAAGAGAGGAGGGGTTAAACACTAAAGTTACCATCTAGTCCATCTAGTGAAGAGAGGAGGGGTTAAACACTAAAGTTACTGTCCATCTAGTGAAGAGAGGAGGGGTTAAACACTCAAGTTACCGTCCATCTAGTGAAGAGAGGAGGGGTTAAACACTAAAGTTACTGTCCATCTAGTGAAGAGAGGAGGGGTTAAACACTAAAGTTACCGTCCATCTAGTGTAGAGAGGAGGGGTTAAACACTAAAGTTACCGTCCATCTAGTGAAGAGAGGAGGGGTTAAACACTAAAGTTACTGTCCATCTAGTGAAGAGAGGAGGGGTTAAACACTAAAGTTACTGTCCATCTAGTGAAGAGAGGAGGGGTTAAACACTAAAGTCCATCTAGTGAAGAGAGGAGGGGTTAAACACTAAAGTTACTGTCCATCTAGTGAAGAGAGGAGGGGTTAAACACTAAAGTCCATCTAGTGAAGAGAGGAGGGGTTAAACACTAAAGTCCATCTAGTGAAGAGAGGAGGGGTTAAACACTAAAGTTACCGTCCATCTAGTGAAGAGAGGAGGGGTTAAACACTAAAGTTACCGTCCATCTAGTGAAGAGAGGAGGGGTTAAACACTAAAGAGAGTTAAACACTAAAGTCCATCTAGTGAAGAGAGGAGGGGTTAAACACTAAAGTTACCGTCCATCTAGTGAAGAGAGGAGGGGTTAAACACTAAAGTTACCGTCCATCTAGTGAAGAGAGGAGGGGTTAAACACTAAAGTTACCGTCCATCTAGTGAAGAGAGGAGGGTTAAACACTAAAGTTACTGTCCATCTAGTGAAGAGAGGAGGGGTTAAACACTAAAGTTACCGTCCATCTAGTGAAGAGAGGAGGGGTTAAACACTAAAGTTACCGTCCATCTAGTGAAGAGAGGAGGGTTAAACACTAAAGTTACCGTCCATCTAGTGAAGAGAGGAGGGTTAAACACTAAAGTTACCGTCCATCTAGTGAAGAGAGGAGGGGTTAAACACTAAAGTTACCGTCCATCTAGTGAAGAGAGGAGGGGTTAAACACTAAAGTTACCGTCCATCTAGTGAAGAGAGGAGGGGTTAAACACTAAAGTTACCGTCCATCTAGTGAAGAGAGGAGGGGTTAAACACTAAAGTTACCGTCCATCTAGTGAAGAGAGGAGGGGTTAAACACTAAAGTTACCGTCCATCTAGTGAAGAGAGGAGGGGTTAAACACTAAAGTTACCGTCCATCTAGTGAAGAGAGGAGGGGTTAAACACTAAAGTTACCGTCCATCTAGTGAAGAGAGGAGGGGTTAAACACTAAAGTTACCGTCCATCTAGTGAAGAGAGGAGGGGTTAAACACTAAAGTTACCGTCCATCTAGTGAAGAGAGGAGGGGTTAAACACTAAAGTTACCGTCCATCTAGTGAAGAGAGGAGGGGTTAAACACTAAAGTTACCGTCCATCTAGTGAAGAGAGGAGGGGTTAAACACTAAAGTTACCGTCCATCTAGTGAAGAGAGGAGGGGTTAAACACTAAAGTTACCGTCCATCTAGTGAAGAGAGGAGGGGTTAAACACTAAAGTTACCGTCCATCTAGTGAGAGAGGAGGGGTTAAACACTAAAGTTACCGTCCATCTAGTGAAGAGAAAAGGGGTTAAACACTAAAGTTACTGTCCATCTAGTGAAGAGAGGAGGGGTTAAACACTCAAGTTACCGTCCATCTAGTGAAGAGAGGAGGGGTTAAACACTAAAGTTACCGTCCATCTAGTGAAGAGAGGAGGGGTTAAACACTAAAGTTACCGTCCATCTAGTGAAGAGAAAAGGGGTTAAACACTAAAGTTACTGTCCATCTAGTGAAGAGAGGAGGGGTTAAACACTAAAGTTACCGTCCATCTAGTGAAGAGAGGAGGGGTTAAACACTAAAGTTACTGTCCATCTAGTGAAGAGAGGAGGGGTTAAACACTAAAGTTACCGTCCATCTAGTGTAGAGAGGAGGGGTTAAACACTAAAGTTACCGTCCATCTAGTGAAGAGAGGAGGGGTTAAACACTAAAGTTACTGTCCATCTAGTGAAGAGAGGAGGGGTTAAACCATCTCTAGTGAAGAGAGGAGGGGTTAAACACTAAAGTTACTGTCCATCTAGTGAAGAGAGGAGGGGTTAAACACTAAAGTTACTGTCCATCTAGTGAAGAGAGGAGGGGTTAAACACTAAAGTCCATCTAGTGAAGAGAGGAGGGGTTAAACACTAAAGTTACTGTCCATCTAGTGAAGAGAGGAGGGGTTAAACACTAAAGTCCATCTAGTGAAGAGAGGAGGGGTTAAACACTAAAGTTACCGTCCATCTAGTGAAGAGAGGAGGGGTTAAACACTAAAGTTACCGTCCATCTAGTGAAGAGAGGAGGGGTTAAACACTAAAGTTACCGTCCATCTAGTGAAGAGAGGAGGGGTTAAACACTAAAGTTACCGTCCATCTAGTGAAGAGAGGAGGGGTTAAACACTAAAGTTACCGTCCATCTAGTGAAGAGAGGAGGGTTAAACACTAAATCTAGTTACTGTCCATCTAGTGAAGAGAAAAGGGGTTAAACACTAAAGTTACCGTCCATCTAGTGAAGAGAGTTAAACATCTAAAGTGAAGAGAGGAGGGGTTAAACACTAAAGTTACCGTCCATCTAGTGAAGAGAGGAGGGGTTAAACACTAAAGTTACCGTCCATCTAGTGAAGAGAGGAGGGTTAAACACTAAAGTTACCGTCCATCTAGTGAAGAGAGGAGGGGTTAAACACTAAAGTTACCGTCCATCTAGTGAAGAGAGGAGGGGTTAAACACTAAAGTTACCGTCCATCTAGTGAAGAGAGGAGGGGTTAAACACTAAAGTTACCGTCCATCTAGTGAAGAGAGGAGGGGTTAAACACTAAAGTTACTGTCCATCTAGTGTAGAGAGGAGGGGTTAAACACTAAAGTTACCGTCCATCTAGTGAAGAGAAGGGGTTAAACACTAAAGTTACTGTCCATCTAGTGAAGAGAGGAGGGGTTAAACACTCAAGTTACCGTCCATCTAGTGAAGAGAGGAGGGGTTAAACACTAAAGTTACCGTCCATCTAGTGAAGAGAGGAGGGGTTAAACACTAAAGTTACCGTCCATCTAGTGAAGAGAGGAGGGGTTAAACACTAAAGTTACTGTCCATCTAGTGAAGAGAGGAGGGGTTAAACACTAAAGTTACCGTCCATCTAGTGAAGAGAGGAGGGGTTAAACACTAAAGTTACCGTCCATCTAGTGAAGAGAGGAGGGGTTAAACACTAAAGTTACTGTCCATCTAGTGAAGAGAGGAGGGTTAAACACTAAAGTTACTGTCCATCTAGTGAAGAGAGGAGGGTTAAACACTAAAGTTACCCATCCATAAATCTAGTGAAGAGGAGGGGTTAAACACTAAAGTTACTGTCCATCTAGTGAAGAGAGGAGGGGTTAAACACTAAAGTTACTGTCCATCTAGTGAAGAGAGGAGGGGTTAAACACTAAAGTTACTGTCCATCTAGTGAAGAGAGGAGGGTTAAACACTAAAGTTACTGTCCATCTAGTGAAGAGAGGAGGGGTTAAACACTAAAGTTACTGTCCATCTAGTGAAGAGAGGAGGGGTTAAACACTAAAGTCCATCTAGTGTAGAGAGGAGGAGTTAAACACTAAAGTCCATCTAGTGAAGAGAGGAGGGGTTAAACACTAAAGTTACCGTCCATCTAGTGAAGAGAGGAGGGGTTAAACACTAAAGTTACTGTCCATCTAGTGAAGAGAGGAGGGGTTAAACACTAAAGTTACTGTCCATCTAGTGAAGAGAGGAGGGGTTAAACACTAAAGTTACTGTCCATCTAGTGAAGAGAGGAGGGTTAAACACTAAAGTTACCGTCCATCTAGTGAAGAGAGGAGGGGTTAAACACTAAAGTTACCGTCCATCTAGTGAAGAGAGGAGGGGTTAAACACTAAAGTTACCGTCCATCTAGTGAAGAGAGGAGGGGTTAAACACTAAAGTCCATCTAGTGTAGAGAGGAGGGGTTAAACACTAAAGTTACCGTCCATCTAGTGAAGAGAGGAGGGGTTAAACACTAAAGTCCATCTAGTGAAGAGAGGAGGGGTTTAACACTAAAGTTACCGTCCATCTAGTGAAGAGAGGAGGGGTTAAACACTAAAGTTACCCTCCATCTAGTGAAGAGAGGAGGGGTTAAGAACAGAGCAGAAGAGACATGTTTGCTGGGTTGGGGCGGGTTGGAGCGAGCCGGTCGCATCCGCGCTTCGGTCTGCAGGTTGTATAACTTTTCATTACATTTCATTACATTTCATTATAGTACAACGGTCTGATTTGTCTAATCTTAGCAATTTCTTCTTAGCTAGCTACATAGTCGTCGTTGTATCAAAGATAATTGCGTAATTATCGTATTTCGTCGTCTCCTATCTGCCCAACACGTTCACCGTCTACCGTAGCACTGTAGTAACTATCACACTCAACTGAACGACTTGATTAGTGTAGTGTTAGCTAGCTACATAGTTGTCTTTGCTGTCTTCGTATCCAAGATAATTGTGTAGTTAGAGTGTGTAGTCTTAGAGTGATTATCTTAATTTACCGAGGTTAGCTAGCCAGCTAGCCAGCTATTTTGTCGTCCTTAACGTAGGAGACACTCCTAGCTAGCCAATAGCCAGCCAACGTCTACTGAATAGAACTTTCGCATTCCGGTCGCATTCCGCTTCGCTCCACAGGTAGTATCATATTTCATTTCATTTCATTACAGTCCCAACGGTGTGATTTGTTTGATCGTAGCTAGCTACATAGCTAGCTACATAGCCGTCTTTGTTTCAAAGATAATTGTGTAGTCTAGAGCGATTTTCTAGGTTAGCTAGCCAGCTATTGTCGTTCTCCTAACGCAACGTAACGTAACCAACACTGCTAGCTAGCCAGCTTGCCCCAAAAGCAGCATTGTAGAAACTTCACACTCAACGGAACGACTTGATTAGGGTAGTGTCAACAACGCAGCTAGCCTACCTCAGCAGTACTGTATCATTTTAATCATTTTAGTCAATTAGATTCTTGCTACGTAAGCTTAACTTTCTGAACATTCGAGACGTGTAGTCCACTTGTCATTCAATCTCCTCTGCATTAGCGTAGCCTCTTCTCTAGCCTGTCAACTATGTGTCTGTCTATCCCTGTTCTCTCCTCTCTGCACAGACCATACAAACGCTCCACACCGCATGGCCGCGGCCACCTAATCTGGTGGTCCCAGCGCGCATGACCCACGTGGAGTTCCAGGTCTCCGGTAGCCTCTGGAACTGCCGATCTGCGGCCAACAAGGCAGAGTTCATCTCAGCCTATGCCCCCTCCAGTCCCTCGACTTCTTGGCTCTGACGGAAACATGGATCACCACAGACAACACCGCTACTCCTACTGCTCTCTCTTCGTCCGCCCACGTGCTCTCGCACACCCCGAGAGCTTCTGGTCAGCGGGGTGGTGGCACCGGGATCCTCATCTCTCCCAAGTGGTCATTCTCTCTTTCTCCCCTTACCCATCTGTCTATCGCCTCCTTTGAATTCCATGCTGTCACAGTTACCAGCCCTTTCAAGCTTAACATCCTTATCATTTATCGCCCTCCAGGTTCCCTCGGAGAGTTCATCAATGAGCTTGATGCCTTGATAAGCTCCTTTCCTGAGGACGGCTCACCTCTCACAGTTCTGGGCGACTTTAACCTCCCCACGTCTACCTTTGACTCATTCCTCTCTGCCTCCTTCTTTCCACTCCTCTCCTCTTTTGACCTCACCCTCTCACCTTCCCCCTACTCACAAGGCAGGCAATACGCTCGACCTCATCTTTACTAGATGCTGTTCCTCCACTAACCTCATTGCAACTCCCTCCAAGTCTCCGACCACTGACCTTGTATCCTTTTCCCTCTCGCTCTCATCCAACACTTCCCACACTGCCCCTACTCGGATGGTATCGCGCCGTCCCAACCTTCGCTCTCTCTCCCCCGCTACTCTCTCCTCTTCCATCCTATCATCTCTTCCCTCTGCTCAAACCTTCTGCAACCTATC